>NC_056729.1:358444555-358727055 GCF_019279795.1 Protopterus annectens | reverse complement strand
GTTTTCGATAATAAGACAGACACCCATATATATATATATATATATATATATATATATATATATATATATATATATATATATATATAGAGAGAGAGAGAGAGAGATACTGAAAATTAATATGTGGCTATGTGTGTCACTGTGTCTGCATCTGTCAAGGTACATGTGAAGGGTGTCAGTTTTTCACATTACATTTCCAGTACCCCTGCTCCATGTCCTGATTTATCTTACTCCCTCAGGTGACTGAGGCAGCTTGAAAAAGTCAAAGAAGTGGATAGAGAGGTATGGACATGGAAACAAGTATTCTTTTTTAAATGTTTTATTTATTTATTTGTTTTATTTTTTAATAACACTGTGCATGTCACTGCCAGACAATCTGTAAGGTAGTACATTTCATTTTTTTTAATTTTAACATGAGACTGTGTGTGTATGTGTGTGTGTGTGTGTGTGTGTGTGTGTGTGTGTGTGTGTGTGTGTGTATGAGCTTGCATGCAGCACACACTTATAAGTTTATAGGATGATACTAGACTATTGGCCCGGACGCCCTTATTATGTGTATGTGTGCATTTGTGTCTGTATGCATGTGTGGGGATGAGATGGGTTGCACTGTAACCTTCTGATAACAGTGAGCTGTAATAGATTAATATGGCCATTGTGTACACCCTTGCTAAAAATGTTTTCCTTAACTTTGCTAACTCAAGCCACACGTCATCCTTTGGGGAGGTAATACATGTCATTGTACTTACATCACTTGGAACCAGACCTTAACATTCAAACATTCTATTGTATGCAAAGGATTTTAAAAGTTTTGCTTTGGTATCCTGCTAAAAATGGGTTGGACCCAAGGGGGGGATTGGAAAAAACTTTTTAAAAGTGAGGGAAATGAAGTGGCAAATTAGACTTGATGCAATATTCCTCCCCCAGTTTAAACAACAATGTGCCTATTGCTCCTGTGTTAAGTACAAAACACAGTAAATTATAGGTTATTCAACTATCCTTTACAATTATAATGTTGTTTGGTACATATGCATATACACAAATTATGTGTGTGTCTTGTTTCTAACAAGACTAAAGTTTTCTGTGAACTAGCTGTCTCATATACCTGGGTTCTATAAGAGGAAAAAATACGAAAAG
Source organism: Protopterus annectens (assembly GCF_019279795.1). NCBI lineage: Eukaryota > Metazoa > Chordata > Ceratodontiformes > Protopteridae > Protopterus > Protopterus annectens. Next base: position 358,725,924 of record NC_056729.1, on the reverse strand, counting down.
AACAGGTTCAATTGATTCATCAACTACAGCCAATGAAAATTTGTTTTAGATACTATATAATGCTCTTAGTTTGTAATTATTCTGATGACGTCTCTTTTGGGAGATGAAAGCACTCAGTGTTTTATGGTATAATATTAAATTGTTTTTAAACCATTAGTGGACCCTCCATAGAGTTTATTTTTAATATTTTCAAGTGTACTAAAACAGAAAACTAAGTACATTATTTATGCATCTATTCATTCACTTCATCATTTGTTATTAGCATAGTCAATAAAATGACTGCTCTGTGAGCATATCAGTGTGTGGATGCATAAGGTTTGAAATAAATTATTGTGATCAATTACTATTTTATTTAAAATATGTGACTGGAAGTGTACACAGTCAACAAGGTGGTTGTAATTGCTGGGTATGGGGACTGCATGTGGATGAAGAAACAACAACTCTTTTCCACAAAAGTAATTATTCTCCTAGTGCCTCAGCAAACAGGATCTGACATTTACTCATGAAATTAAAAAAAATGATTTGGTTTGGACTTTCTATTTATTACTAATTCTATCTGTACTGACTTTGTGTTTATCTTTTTGAGTGCAGAGCCTAGTAAATCTATGTGTACTAAAATTTATTGTAAATTGCATATCAGTTTGGATTGTTTTTATGGCAGGAGATACCAGCCTACATATTTTTAATTTTTCCTTCATTGATGGAGAATTCTTAAAAATTAGAAGATTATGTTCAAGAAAGGAAGACTTTATAAGAGAATTTTCCACATTGGTTAAGATGTTTTTGAATAGGGGTTATAAAACAGAGGTATATGTTTTAGGTTATTTGCAGGTGGCCTCTTTTGATTTAGATAAATTAAATATATATATATATATATATATATATATATATATATATATATATAAAATGAAATCTCTTTATATATAAATTATAAACAGCATTTTAATGAAGGTGACTGTGACAAAAAGATTATGTGTGCCTTGCAACATAATATATTATCTGATATAGTCACTTCTATTATTAAAAGAATTGGAGGATGGTTAAAAATATTAGTATGTGTACTAAATTATTTAATGCTCCTTTATTTTCTTACTACAAAGGTAAAAGTATAGCAGATATTTTAATTAACAGCCATTTTATTTTTTTTTAAATACAGTGTATATGACTGGATGTAGTAATGGGGGTACTAGCTCTTATGACTGTGCTATTTGTTCTTTAATTTGTAAAAAAAATGATAGAATTAATAAGAAGAAATTTTATGTATAAGGAACACTTAGCTGCAGCAACTCATGCATTAATTTGTGCAGTTAAGTATCCATGCAATTTATTCTATATAATTGAAATAAAGTGTATGTTAGCTACTAGAATAAAGGAACATTTAATGAATATACGTAATACTGCTCAGCAGAATCCATTGGAATATCATTTTAATGCATTTCATAAAAATGAATTAGGGAATTTAGAAGTTTCTATATTGGAACAGGTTTATATTTTAATGGTTATGATGGGTTGTTTAAAAAGAAGTTACAATTTAAGGAAAACATTTATATATTGAAATTTAATACCTTAGTAGCTAATAAGTTAAATCAGAGTTGTAATTAGAAAACGATATCTATATCTATATATATATATATATATATATATATATATATATAGCTATGTATATATCTATATCTATCTGTATATAGGTTCATAGGTTCATAGGTTAGTACTAGGCTATCAGCCCTAGGGCCTATACAAGCCTAGCCATAACAATTCCCTGAATATTTCTTCCCACATTATTTACTTTCCTGGACCCCTGTCTAGCAGGGCGACTGACGTGATCCTTGGGGTGAATTTCCTTTCTCCCATCCAATCGTCAAGGTTCCTCTTGAAGAGGTCCAAAGAGGCACTATAGGTTCTATCTATCTATCAATATATGTATATATATATATATATATATATATATATATATATATATATATATCTATGATGGGTCTATTTTTGAATCTTGACCTCTTAGCTTGTCAAACGTTGACAGCTAAACAGAGAAAGCTTAAAATCACGAATGGCCACTCATGCAAATTTTTTCATCTGTAAAAAATTTGCTTGGCAGTCGCAAATTAAAATAAACTTCCAAATCCTAACCTGTGCCCCCCACACCCCCCAACTAAATATACCAACTCCAAGATCACTCTACATTGGGGAAAGGGCAAATTCCTTATAACGGCCAAGTGAATTATTTCCCGATGAAAGCGGTCAAGCTTATAATATAGTCCCTATGTATATATACAGACAAAAAAAAAAAAATATATATATATATATATATATATATATATATATATATATATATGTGTGTGTGTGTGTGTGTGTGTGTGTGTAATTCTGTAGTTTGGTGACTTTATCTTCCTTGAAGGCTGTTTGCTGAGGTGCTAGGAGAATAAATGCATGAGTGGAAAAGAGCCATTATTTCTTTCTTTGTTTTATTTTATTTTATTTCATTATTTGTGTGTGGATAAAAATGAGACTGGCTGGCAGTGCTATCATTTGCTGAAGTTGAGGAGTCATTATTTTGATTTCTCAGGGATAAATTATATTGATGTGAACAAAGTAGAAATATGTTACTATGACTACTGTTTGTGTGAAGCATAGTTGAAGTACATTACTGTGGCTCTTTTATCACAATCAGACATCTGAGGTGTACACTGTCAAAAACACAGATATAATTGCTGGGCACAGTGGCTTTCTGTGGATGAAAGTGATGGATGCTGCTGCCATTTTCTTAAGTCAGTCATTACCCTGACTTTAGAGAACTATCATATATGTGTGTGAATACGTAGGAATAGTGTAATATGGCTACTAATTAAGTGAAACAAGGATATAATGCATTACTCTGCCCTTTATTTTTAACATATTCAGACATTTGATAGGTGCAGTCAAATAAGTTGCTAAAGTTGCATGGTATGGGGCTGTCTTTGGGTGACAGTGACAGATCCTCCTGTTCATTTTTCAAGTTAAGTAGTCGTTATTAGTTTTTTTGAGGACTTATGTGTTTTTATGTGAGTTAAGCTGGAATAAATTATTGTGGCTATTAATTGAAACAAAATTAAAATATATTATTGTGGCTTTTTTACCACAATCAGACATTTGAAGTGCACACAGTAAACAAAGTGTTGTATATGATGCTGTCTGCAGATTACAGAAACTGATCCAGTTGTCACTGATCAGGTTAGACAATCATCATCATCATAGCTTTGTAGGACTAATGACTATTTGTGAGACTGAAGCTGGAATACATTACAGTGAACTTTTTTTAAACAGAGACATCTGACATGGTTATAGTCAGTAAAGCAGCTGAAACTGATGGGTGTAGAGGCTGTCTGTGGATGACAATAACTGTGTTTGAGCGTGTATGTGTGTGTGTGTGTGTGTGTGTGTGTGTGTGTGTGTGTGTGTGTGTGTGTGTGCGCGCGCATGCGCTCATGTGTATGTGTGCAAGTGTGCTTGTATTGCTGGTGTTACAGCATATCTAAAAGAAAAGGTTGGCCATGATTTCTTTCATTTTCCATAACAGATGAACATCTGTATTGTGCACAATAAATGGCTATCATTTGGCAGTTTACACAGGATGTGTGTGACAGTGTCTGATCACAGGCACAGTGGCACAACACTGCTGTCTCACATTGTTTCTTTGGTTATGTTCTAGGCCATGATTCCTTCTTTGTGGAATTTGCACATCCTCCATTTCTCCAGATGTTATCCTTGTGCTCTGTTTTCCTCAAACACTGCAAGGAAATGCCTTAAGCAAACTGTCATTCCTCTTGTTTGCTTGGAGGTGACCATACAAGTTTGAGTGTGTATGTGTGTTTGTTTGTGTTTGTCCTGTGCATCTTGTGGTACACCTCAAGTGTCAAGGTCAGTGTCAGTATGTGTGTGTATGTGTGAAAATGACATCATTGATTTTACCTGTGGCTATTGCATACTATTGGGAACACATACATAACTTGTCTGGCTATCAGTTAAAAGAGGGACAGTTAAATAATCATCCTTCCAAATAAGGCATAAAATGCATCACAGAATATATTACCTGAACCCAAGGAGCTTCAGGAGCAGAACTCTTAGCTGTATAAGGAGATTTTGACACCAGCTTAGTAAGGGGCCTGAATAGCAACCTCTGCCCTGTGCACCACCTATTTTAAAACTAGCCCTCCTCAAAAGTGTTCTAAAAAGGTCATTTTAGTTTGTGTGGGGCTGGAGACAATGATGTCATTATGTTATTTAACTTTACTAACAATCAAGCCTCAGAGGTGTAGACAGAAAGTCACTACAGATTGTGCTGAGGCAGGTTACTATCTAGGAGCAATGATTTGGAATGCATTACTATGATAACAATTTTTTTCACTTTTTCATAATCAAGCATGAATTATATACAGGTGGCTAACTTTTGTGTGCATGGGTAAGGAGCCATGCGATGTATATACATCCAAAAGCAACAAAATGAATTTTATGGCCATTTGATATTTTGCTTTTGTCACAGTGTAACATCAGAGAGGTTCACAGAAGGTAGCTGTTTTGGGGGTAATGGTGAGGAGGCATGCTGTGTATACATGTAAGAGCAATAACTTGAAATATATACCTATGGCCATACATTATTTGACTTTTATCCTAGTGTAAGACTAGAGGGAAGCACTACTGCTACATATGATTTATGTATCCTTGTAAGCATTTGTCTTCTCTGTTTATTATGAACTACAGTTTAATCAGCTTTGGATGCTAAGTTTTGGGCATGCTTATTTCTTAATTAAAGGAAAAAGGTAAAACTGAATTTCTTTCTCACCCATGAATTTTGTTCAGGCTATATTGACTCAAATATTGAAAAAAATGCTCTAAAATGCACTTTAGAGCATCTGGAACCCAGTGGATTCTGGAAGCCTAGAAGCTCACGGACTTCTGACTTTATTCAGTTACTTTCACCACAGTTATTATATGGAAGTCTTAGCCGGTTATGCTATGTTGAAAGGTTGGAGAAAAAAGATAAAATATAAGATGAAATTTGGAAAAACAAGACATAAGTTTTTAGAGGCCAGGATGGGGGGGGGGGTGCAGGGTTGACCACTGTGCAGAAGGGGAAGCATCATGGAATCCTTTGTGTAGGGCACAATTTCATTAATGGTCAACTCTTTTTATCTCACTGAGTCATCAGAGGTGTATATAGACAATAGTTTGGCTAGAATGCATGGTTCCTAAACAGCCTGTGGATGAAAATGACTGACCCCAGCTGTCGTTTGATCATACATAAACTTTCTTTGACCTGTTATAGTATAGTCTTACCCCATTCCACTTCGTCCCCCTTATTCATTTGCTTCCTGCATTGAAGTCACCAGCCACCACTGCTGGGGTAAAATGGTTAATTCACACGTGCAGTCACTTTATAATATGAGTTGCACATGCTCATGTTTACATGCCCTCTTCACTGCAACATTTGCACCCCTTTCAGCATACAACTGTTCGATAATGTACTGTGATAAAATGGTACTTCAAAATGCACAGTGTGTGTACAGGAGCTATCTTGATTACCAATCCACAGCCTGTCCTATTCATCCATTGGTACCCACTACCATTAGTGTCATTAGGGAGTGGATCAGATGATTAGATGATTTTTTAACCTTCTGTGACTTTATCAATTTTGTAACTGTTTTTTGGCTGACTGGCACCTCTGAATCTCTAATCTGTATGCAAATCTCTTGCATAGTTAGGGAGCAGGTCAGGACTATGGTTGCCTGAAGCTCTGCTATCACTATTTATTTTATCAGGAGTAGACTATTTCCTGGTAGACATCCCTGAATATTTCCTTCCGCTTGATATGATGCAGACCCTGCTTTATCCAAGATAATCCCTAGAATTAGAAGGGTTTTGGGATTGGAATAATGGTTAAGGTATTTACATCACAGACACAAAGTGCAGGGTTTTGAGTCTCACCTTTGAGGAAAGTTGGATATGCTTAAAATGGCCTGCAAGAGAAGTTAACCTAGTACTTACCTATAAACCTATGAATCCACTTCTGAAATCCACCAGCTGTATTCCAGATATGCATGCACTTGCCTTCCACAAATGATCTCTCATTACATGTGTCATGTTGGACATTTCTAATTACTATGTCTTTTCAACAGTTTGCTTAAACCTAGTTTCATTAAGTCCAGACTGTTTTTATTGTGTTTGCTCAGGAACAAATGTCCGAGTATCTGTTCTGTAGTACAAGTTGGAGCTGTTCTATACAGTAACAGGAAATGCTAAATTTTATTTTCAGTTTCCATTACGGCATTTGAAGTTTCTTCTTACTCGCTGTGAACATCGGTACAAATAATTTAGCCTTCTCATTTATTGCTGGGTGTCCTGCTAGGAAAGTGGAATGAGGTATCTCATCTTGTTTAGCAAGACGGTATTCGTTGTAAGCTTGAATTACATTATCAATTACAATACATTCAGCTAAGCCACAGAAGGCAGAAACTTATTTTTGGACAATCAATTCTTCCTTGTGACATAATTTCTGGAATGTGAAAAATATGTATCCATTTCAAATATGTACTTACCACAATAATAAATGTGTCATTCATAAATGATCCTGAAAACTCAGGGGCCGACTCAGAAATGTTTCCATGAGGTGTATATCTTGTTGTAACATTTTATAGTAAGAGACAGCCCTACCACAGTGCTCTAGCATGAAGATGTGCGGCACCAGCCCTGGTGGGCTGTTTAATGCTAAAGAGGCAGTCTAGGGGGCAATACATAAGACAATTAGCCATATAATCTCCCCAGAGCTGCCCGTGATAAGGCATTTACAGAGCCAAGCACATGGTTGCTCACAGCAAATCATGCTGATGAACATGGCCAAATGCACATGTTTTGCCAGTGAAGTACAGGTAATTGCCAGGACGTTTAGCAGATAGGTAGTGTGGCAATGTCTGTGTGTGTGCATGTGTGTATGTTTGGGGCATCATATGTGAGTGTATGTCTGCCTGGGAACTCGCAGAAGGGGGTTTAGTTAGGGGATAGAGTAGGCCTGCGCATGTGTGTGTGTGTGTGTGTGTGTGTGTGTGAGTGCAATCATCTGAGGGGGTTTGTGTGTGTGTGTGTGTGTGTGCGTGTGTGTGTGTGTGTGTGTGTGTGTGTGTGTGTGTGTGTGTGTGTGTGTGTGAGTGCAATCATCTGAGGGGGTTTGTGTGTGTGTGTGTGTGTGTGTGTGTGTGTGTGTGAGTGCAATCATCTGAGGGGGTTTGTGTGTGTGTGTGTGTGTGTGTGTGTGTGTGTGTGTGTGTGTGTGTGTGTGTGTGTGTGTGTGTGTGTGTGTGTGTGTGTGTGTGTGTGTGTGTGTGTGTGTGTGTGTGTGTGTGTGAGTGCAATCATCTTAGGGCATGTGTGTGTGTGTGTGTGTGTGTGTGTGTGTGTGTGTGTGTGTGTGTGTGTGTGTGTGTGTGTGTGTGTGTGCATGTGTGGGGGATTGGGGGAGCTGTCATACCTCTATACTTCCCTAGACCAATGAACAAGTCCTGCAACAGTGGGTCAGAGGAGAAACTAGCCATAAGGGATAATTCTTTAACAATGTGCCTTAATGGCACTTAAACAAGATGTGGGTCAGGGGAACAGTATCCACTTGCAATAACACTAAACATCATGCCTTAATGCCACTTAGGGGTGGGGGATCACCAGGCCCTAGAGATACTCTAAATAATATGTCATAAAGACATATAATAAAAAAAGAAGATATGTGTCGTGGGGGTGGACAACTAGACACCAGGGATAGTCTAAACAGCATGACTTAAAGGTACTAAAAATATTCAGATCCTGCACTCTGCACCACCAGTGCACCACCAGCTGACACCAGGGACAGAGTGAAATAACAAAACTAAGAAAAAAATTAAACTGGCAAGGGGGGTCATTTATACACTACATTCTTTACACAGTAAACAACAGCATTCATTCTCTACACTATTTGATAAGTTAGTGTAACAATGTTTTTATTATTATTATTATTATTATTATTATTATTATTATTATTATGAGTCAAAACCTGCAACAATATGTGAATTATGAGAGTGAGACTGAGAGGGGCAGGGTACCTATAAGCATACATTCTCAACCTTGTAGTGCAAGAATGTAGAGAAATCCAAAAATAATGGGGGGGGGGGGGTAAAGACTCACTATCTGGGAAAGATTTTAATTTTTCTTGTTATAAACTTAGAGAGTTGCTAGAATAACAACTTTTGAATGAGCATGCAATTGCTGAAGGATATGAAGTCTGAGACTCAATTTTTGTCATTACATATAGACTGCAGCCCAGAAAACCACAAATTATATGTGGAACAGAATAAAAATATGAAACTAAAAATTTTACATTGTTAAAATGTGGACAGTTGAGAGATATAGAGGTTGTCCCTTATAATACAACAGCAGAAGCTGTCTATAAAATCAGGAACAGTTGAGAGGAATGGGGGTATGTCTATGCGGTGGGAGGCTTTAGGTCAAAGTTCAGAAGAACACTATATGACGCCAGGGAAATTTTCAAAATGTAACACAGAGTCACTTAAAAAGTTAATAGAGCAACAGTGCATTAAAGCACAGTTTCTGCACAATATGAAATATGAAACTCTAATGTCTGGCATTATAGACTGTAATCATTTATGATTTACAAGACAGGAAATACATAAAAGGAGACACCTGGGATGTTATGACAATTCAGATAAAGGTATGGGGTATGTGGTGAATGTGAGTGTGAGTGTATGAGGAACAGTGAATAAGGGAGGTATCTGTGTCAATCCGATGCAGGGGCAGTGGTTGATAACTACTGCAGAAAGCCCTGATTTGTATTTGCAGTAGTTAATGGTGATTCACAGACGTAAATTAGCTGATAATTAGGTACTTCCTCATTATAGCTAATGTGTGTCAAAATCACAAACTATCGCACTGGTAAAACAGTCCCTTTTTATTGCAGCTTTTACAGCAGGTGGTGAGGTTTTTTCTGAATCCTTGTGTCAATGTATGATTTTTTTTTCGCTAAAGCCATCTGTAAATTCCATGAATTTAATGGTGCTTTTCACTGCATCTTCTATTCCATCTGACATGGCTCACAAGCTTTGTGCATATTCTCAATCTCTCTGTCTAGCTTTGGCCATCAGTTTACCCACTCTAGATTATGCTTCCATTTAACATTACCAGGCTGATCTGTATAGAACTCTTGTAACACAACTTTTCATAGTTTACACAGAAAGCTACTACTCAAGGGCCCAGTAAGCTGCATTCAATTTTCACTGAAAGTTAAAATGTAGACTTGTGAAGTATGGAACATTTTTCAAATTCTGTAATTTCTGGAGTTGGATAGACCTTCTTCACAAAACTTAACACTCATGACAGTTTCAGTTTATTTCTTGTTGCTTACGCTCTCAAATCTCCTTTAACAGGAATGTCTTGAAAGCATTTTTATTCAAAGAATTCATATACTCTGTGATTCTTTCTGTAGCATCATCAGAAAAGTCATGCACTGGAACTTGAGACTGTCCATTGGAATCTCTATGGCTCTTGGAAACCGCGTTGTGTACTTGATGGTCATACTTATACTGTATGCTAATATCCAGGGTTCAAGGAACATGTTTTAGAAATAGGCTCTGGTATTATAAGACATGATGTACAGATGTGTAAATGCATTTAATGCCCTTATATTGCAGATAGCTGTGGACTACCCGGATTCACGAGTATGGATGGGACAGACTATGACAGAATGCAAATGTAATCCATTTTTCTTGACTAGCATATGCTTGTGCAGGTGCTCCTGTGGTTGTGCTTGGAGGAAGTGCAGTATGATGTGACTGTGACATAGCACTGTAGTGCAGTGTAGCTTAGTACAGTGCACTCACCTTTCTAAGTAGCTACATATAGTTACTTAGTAAAGTACAGTATACCTACCTAAGTTTTGTTGCATTACTGAAGTATGTACAGTTATCATGTCTGAGTGGTTTATAAAAACTGCTGACATCTTAGGCATAATGGCTGACTGACGTCATTACAATATGATGGCAATAAAAAGATGCTGAATCATGTGAACCCCAGCTGTTAACCAGAACTCATTGCTATCACTGTGAGTGGGCAGGACAGGATTGTTTATTACAGCAGGTTTGCTATCATCTCAAGGAACTCCACTGGCATTAAGGATTGTCCTACCATGTATCATTGTTTTGTGTTATTTTTTGGCATAGTGCTAATATGCTGCCCAGCTATGTCTATTGAGAAACATATTTGACTGGGTATGCCTGTTAAGCTGCAGATAGTGTAAACAAAACATAAACTGAATCACAGCCTTGATCTCTGTGTATTTGTTAATGCTTTACTGTAGAATGTATCTTAGCACAAAAATACAAGTACTACATAACAAAATGCATCCAGGAGCATAGAATAAATCAGTTCCTGTTTATGTTTAATGGCCACTGTACAATAGCAGCCGTTGTTTTACTAGTTGCCAACCAAGTTCCTATGAAATAGTATGCACCTCTGATCAGGTCAGCACTGGGTTTTATAGACTAAATCCACCATCTAATGAATAATGGGGATTAAAACTTTCACAAAAATGTATGATTAGCTGCTGCTGTGTGAGGGCATAGATCTTATACTGGCAGTAGTTAGAGACATTGAATGAATATGTTTTTGGAATCAGCTGTTTTTTTTTTAGTGTCCACATGCTTGAACAAACATTGTAGTTTTCATCACACAGTTTTTATTCTCTGCATGAATTGAATACATGTGTTGAAGTCAAAGCATCCCCAGAGGAGGGCATACCTTAAAGACCTCACCAGGCCACTGTTCCAAACATAGTCTTACTTTATGAATGCCAACATAAAGCCACTTGAAAAACACAGTATTCAATGGTTATTCTAGGGGAGATATGTTATTATTTTAAATTTAAATCTACAAAAATATGTTTTATGAAGGGCCATTATTTCATCTAGAGAAAATCTCTACTTTGTAAACAGAAATGTGTTATTTTATTTTTTTCTAAACAAGTGTCAAATGCCATTTGGCTATCACATATGCTTGTCATTGTTCTAAATGATTTTAAGTAAATTATCAAAGTGTGATGAGTATAACTTGCTTTCCTGTCTGAACAAAATGAAGTGAAATATTCCTTATGTGGTGAAAGCATACTTCTGGTTCTAAAAATATCATACTTAATTTATCATCAGGATGACTAATTGTATGTTATAAAAAAAGCGTAGCATTTTGTAAAATAGTGCAAAAAAGTAGTGAGAACTTTGTTGTATTTCAGATGTCCACAAAAGAGGGGTCTATACTGTATGTCCGAAGATTTCTAACTTCGAACACCATATGATCGACACCATATGGTCGAAGTTAGAAAACTTCGAACATTAACAACAAAAAAAAAAAGATAAAAAATGAAAGTAATGGGTTAAAGAAGGGGGGCAAGCCCCCTGCACCCCACACCCACCGCTCTTTAATTATACCAACTACGAGATCACACTACTTTTACCGCATTATAGTGTGGTCTTGGAGTTAGTTTGGGGTTTTTTCTTTTTTTTTGCATGTTTGAAGTTTTCTAACTTCGACCATATGGTGTTGATCATACGGTGTTCGAAGTTAGAAATCTTCGGACATATAATATAGACCCCAAAAGAGTATTGCCTTCTAATTCATGTCACATCGCATGTGATATATTTATTTACATAATCTTATATATGCATGACCTTGTCGTTGGGGATATGCTGAATCAGTTGGATTATAGCCAGGGGCATCTTTATGTTGCTGGCTACTTTTGAAGTCTTTTCTAGTTACGCAAAGTAGGACTTAAGTCAAACATTTTCTTTAGATGCATAGTCACATTATGTGAAGTTAGGAAAAATTAAAAAAAAAAATACCCAATCAAATTAAGTAATATATTTCTAAGCATGTTTTTGAATATCCCCTTTATTTAAAAATGATATTAATATGCAGTTCTTCCTAAATAAAAATATGTTATTCAAATTTGTATTCCATCCATGATTAATAGAGAGAAGTGAAATATAAATATTTGGGTTCTGCTGTTGTTTGTAATCTAAATTATGTTTTCTTTATTCTTATCTTCAAGAACACTATGACAATACTTTTATTTTAATTGTAGATCTGGGCTTAGTGGAAATTAATGGTAGAGAAACCATCCAACAAATTAGTCAAAATGCATACTATATTTCATTACATTTTTCATTATGTCCACTGTGTCTCTAGGAATTCATACAAAAACTATAAAGAGGAAATATATTAGACCTACAGTAAAAATGCAGACCTCTTTTTCATTTTTGTTTTTCATAAAACTAAGGCATGCTGTAATGAAAGCTTCATGGAATGCTTTAGTACGAATGATGCTTTCGCTCTGCAGAGGTGGTGTTGGTTCATGGAGAAAGCACTATTTGGATCTACTACTAGTGATTGCAAAATGCTTGTGATATATTTGATTCTACTTGCTCAAATAGAAAAGTGCCAGAATTCCCACTAACTTGATCCCTCATAACTACTTAGCCCTCCTACCACCTAACCCTAAAACTTCTTTCCTGCTCCCTAACCCTAAAACCCCTTCCTGCTTCCTAAACCTAAACCTAAATTCCCCCTCCTGCTCCCTAACCCTAAGACTTCCTTCTCTGTCACTAGCCTTAAGACTCCCTTCCGACTCCCTAAACCTAAAATCTCCTTTCTGCTCTCTAAGCATGAATTCCCTTCCAGACCAATGTCCTAATCTATACTCCAACCCGCATCCCCCACTAATTTACCACAGCTGCCACACATACCTTGCTCAAATTCAAATAATGTGTCCGGGAAGCTGCTTCATCTGCTTATCTGAATTCATGCTCGAGTTTGAGGGTGAGCAGCACTCTTCCTGAGCTACAAGACACTTAAGTTCCTGGCTTTGATCCAATAGTCTTTGAGTGCTTGAAGAAGACTTCTACAATTTACTGATAAAGAATATTACACTATGGATGAAATCTGTCTAGGCTGCTCTTTACAGCTGCAAAATAAATCAATCCCTTACATCACATTGTTATTCATAAACAAACAAACAAACAAGCAAACAAGCACAGAATTAATAACCTAGGGTATAAGCCAGCATGTAAATATACTCTTCCTAACACATGGATGTCATATCTTGCAAAAATCGATTCTGTTTTTACTACAGTGGTACTTCACTCAGCTGCAATTCTGCTTAATGAAGCCGCCAACCTTTTTTTCCAAAGCTTTTCTACAACATCAGTATGCATTATCATATTCTAGCCTACAATAAATACAGTTTGAAGGGGCTAACAAGACTTATTCTTAAGAAATAAAGTTAATTTAATTTCCTTCTTAAGAGCTAGGAACCTATTACTCTCTTATCAATTAAAGAATCCAACAAGTTGACATGAATGTCACTGTCTAAATCAGTAGCATGCTTTTTTAATATTTCTTCCAATAGTATAAATGAAATCAAGGCAAGTAAAGCACTATGCTATGAAAAAAGTAGGTTTCCATTCTCAGGACAGTATTCATTGTTGCTTGCACAAATGCGATAGCGATATCCCTGTTGCTTATGAACGAGTGTAGCAAAGGTGAAAGTCGTACAGTCCATTTATACTAATGCAAAAGGCCTTAAACATAATGAGATGCAAATGAGAAAGCTGTAAAGAGCGTATGCTAATGAGGTAGTTTTGCAATTCATAGTCTGACATTCACACAGTGCACACATCTGTTGTTAAAAGTGATGTTTCACTTTTGATATTGGAGCTGCAATACAGAAACTTGCCCCCAGCTATCCTTTCACTAGTTTCTACAAGTATTCACATGCACAAACACTTCCCTAATGCACAAATGAATTAATTCTCACAACATCCCCTTCATTAGTTTGCCTTAAGTATGCATAAGCACTGAAATGTCACAAAATAAATTATTTTGACCAGCAAACACATCAGGAGTTTGACCATGTATGCACAAGCACTTCCCTGACATACAAATTAATTATTTCCCACAGCAGCCCCTTCAGTAAAATGTCCAGGTATGCACAAGCACCAAAATTAAATATTTCCCCAGCAACCCCTTTAGTAAAATGTCCAGGTATGCACAAGCACCAAAATGAAACATTTCCCCAAGTGACCCCTTCAGTAATATACCTAGGTATGTACAAGCACCAGAATGAAACATTTCCCCAAGTGACCCCTTCAGTAAAATGTCCATGTATGCACAAGCACCAGAATGAAACATTTCCCCAAGTGACCCCTTCAGTAATATACCTAGGTATGTACAAGCATCAGAATGAAACATTTCCCCAAGTGACCCCTTCAGTAAAATGTCCATGTATGCACAAGCACCAAAATGAAACATTCACCCAAGTGATCTCTCCTCGCATCCCCGTGTTCTCCTGAACATCTGCACCTTACTGGCATATGTTTGGGCCTGTTTACATTCTTAGTATGCTAGTTACCTCATTATAGATTCATGTCTATGAATCATACTCATACATAAATATTTATGGCTCTTTATAAGCGTATCAGCTGCCCTCCATCACTGATCCATTAAGCGTGTAACACTTTTGCACTGGGGGTGTGTCTATAACAAGTTCTTCACATTTCTATGTGATATATATGTGATATTTTTAATAAAATGGGCAAGTTTGCTACTAACTCAACCTATAGATCCCATCACTGTACTGCACTAAAAGAACTAAAATGGCTTGAGCTACCACAGCTACTTAACTATCACCAGCTGGACACAGCCTATAATATTCTCAATATCCTGAAAAAAACCCTCATTATCCAGCCTACTTACTGTCTATACTGCAAACTGGTACCTAAGATCCAGTGAAAAATCTCTCCTCTCCATCACCAAGGCTAACAATAATGCAGGGAAAGCACTCTACTCCCACACCATTGCCAGAAATTGGAACTCTCTTCCCCTATCCGTGTCCACTGCCCCCTCCACATCCATATTCAACAACTCCCTCAAATCGCATCTTCTTAGTACCTGGTTATGCCCTTGTATCACATAACCTACCCACACTGCTATTAACTCCCCAAACTCCTCTCTGATCACATGCTGGATCTCTGATCCCCTGTAGGCGTGGTCATCTGAAAGGGTACTTTTAACTGTAGTATCTTACTTGATATATTTTCTTTTCTTACCAAAGTATGACTGACATTGTCTTTTTACACATGTTCTAGATCTTCTTTTACCTAGAGTGTTTTATTAATTTCTTGTTATATTACTATGCTCAGCATACATGATGAAATCTGTTTTGTGTAGTATACTGGATGGACTGTAACTGACATTGTGTTTTACCTAGGTTCTATATCTTCTTTTACCTGGAGTGTTTTATTAATTTCTTGTTATATTACTGTGCTCAAAATACATGATGTAACCTGTTTTGTGTATTATGCTGGATGTACTGTATTTGTTTAACTTGATGCTGGAGTGTGCGGTAGTGACAGACTTTAGGGTTAGGGTGTGGGTCAGGTTAATGTGTGATTGTGTGGATGTGAGGGTTAGGGTGGGGTAGTGAGTTAGGGTTAGGGAGCGGGTAAGGTGAGTGTGCGATAGTTAGGGACCTTAGGGTTAGGGTTGGGTTAAGGTAAGTGGGTAGCTAGTGGTGTATGTCTGATTGAGTGTAGGGTTTCGTGAAGTGTATGTGTGTGGATTATTTATTTTGGTGTGCTTGAGTTGTGTGCATGTTTGTCGGAACAGTGAATTTTTTCCCTGGGAAAAAAATCGCTATTCTGACTGTTTGGTTTTCTGGTGTTTCGATTGGATGGGGTCGATATTATAACATTTGATGTTTTTAGACTTTGATGTTATAATATAGACCCCTATCAATGTAGGCAATTACGTTTCAACCTTCAGCTTACATCTGGACCATTTTTTCTCTATATCATTACCTCCTGAAAATGCCTGAGGTGTCTCTGAACCTGTATGGAGGTAATACTTCACTTATATTTTCTATCTATTCATGCCGATGCATTTCAATCACTTGTGCTTGATCTGCATTCAGATTAGATTATCACTACTATGTCTTCAAGTTTTCATTACTAGTTGTACAGTCATCAATTGACAGTCATGTAGTTTGCCTTTCTCTTATCCTGTACACCTTCTACATTTAGGTTAAACTTTGTTTTCTTGTATGTTTTTGTCTGTACTTCTAGCTGCTTTTTTTTTTCAAGCATTCTCATCACTAACATTTTGCATGCTCTTGACTCATATGCTCTCACTGAATCTTTCACTGACTTATTTCATAATTTGTGGGCAACCTCTGAAGTCTGTCACAGATTTTATGAAATGGTTAGCTAGAGGCTTTGAGGGTATATTTCAAACTGCTGACAGTTCTGACTAATTCACTGTTAAATTACTTCTGGTTTTATGAAGTGAAACTGTTCTCTCGTTGAAGCCTGACTTCTTACATGGAACTTAATACTTGGAATCATAGATTTGTAGTCTCCACTTTTCCTTAAAACATTGAAATATAACATCCTTTTGTCATTCTATACAGCATTTCCATTTTAACTTAATTTTTCTGGTTTATTCACTTTGATGCATCCGACTTTTAAACTTATCAAACTTTCCTTTCTTTATACAACAGTTTCCTATGGACTTATTTGGGTATTTCTTCTAACTTACCAGTTTCATTTTTACAGTCTGGTTACCTGTAAACCTACATTTTTTTTATTTAATCCCTCAGGCTTTTTGCAGTAACTTTTTGCAGTGGAGCTTTATTACACTTCTTATGAATTTACCCTGTTTTACTTCATCTTGGATTTTATAAATGTACTCCCTGGTTTAGTTTAGTTTAAGCACCAATAAAAATAATAATTTTATTTGTAGGAGTTCTCTTATCCACTGCAAATGTGATTTAAACACTATTTTGTTTAATCTCAATGCAGGATATTTATATTTATCTACTGAAGTGCTTTAATGCTCTTTTAACTTAAGATTAGCACCAATAATTTCTTATTTTATTTTAAATTAATTTACAGTGCATTGCAACAGAGATTTACTTTTATTACTAACTTTCTCTGTTGCTTTGTTTCACCAACTAGTTTGTGCTAGGTTTTCTGTAGATTTTTCTTGTATTATTAGTTCTATTGTTGCATTTAATTTAGCAGCCATATCATTTTTTGTGTACATAACTTGCAGTCTGGATGTCTTCTCGCACTACAGGTTTTGATGAAGTATGTAAAAGGAAGAAATTATTAGGCCTTCATCCTTTCATCTTGCCTATGCTGCCCAGACCTGTCCTATGCATTTGTACTAGAACTGGTATTCATAAAAAGCCTAGGGTAGAGCTCTCTAATCACTGGTGTTTGAGGGTTACCAGGGGCTGAGTGACAGCCCGCATCCTGTTCACTCCAGTGTCTATCATGGAGTGAAACACCACATGGTAAGATCTTGGCCTGTCTTGAGTGATTTTCTGAGGTACCCCTTAAATAGTTTGGGTGTACCAAGTGCAGCTTAAACTTCTAAAGAATGGTTTTAAGTTCTGTATCTAAATGTCAAGTCCATCTGTAACAATGCTGGCATTCTATCATTTTTTATTGCTTCTTTTTGACTTGGCTGGTGCTTATTGCATAGATGTTGCTTACTATCATATTTAGCCTTATTTTGGCATCCGTAGTTCCACTAGGATTCTCTGTGATAAAATGGTTGTGCACAAATCAATCCAGGATGGGGTTACAACTGTTCATTGATCAACTATTGCAGTGAATAAGGTCAAAGAAGGCTCTGCCAAATTATTTGAGTAAACCATGGGAGTGGAAACAAATCAGGGGTACCTCCCTATCTACTATACACCTTTTACTACAAAGATGTTACTTTGTCTGTTTATGTAACTCACCCTATCCCACAACCCAGAGGTGCACTTCAGCATCTCACAAACAACTGAATTTTGCCTCTATAAATATGCAAAGTATCTTAAAGTTATTACATTTCATACCTAGATTTCACAAACTCCACAACCATTGCTGCAATTACTGAAACATGGCTAAAACCACACACAAAAGACTGAAATTCTGAAATGGTATACCCAAACTGTAATATCAGCCAGTCTGACAGACTACATAAAAAAGCAAATGGTTTGGCCATCATTTATCACAAGCCCCCTAGTACTCTCACTCCTTTTACTAATACCATGCCTAAATTCCACAGTCCAGAATTTTCATCTTTCTCTCTGCTTAGATTAAATATCTACAAAATTCTCTATTGCTTTTTACATTCCTCCAAGGACAGAAGTCATTCTGTACTAATATCTAATAAATCTCTAACAAGACTATTATTTTAGGGGATGTTAACATTGACTGGCAATCTTTTACAACAAATTATCCCATTGCTACCATTAACCGACATGACTTTTAACAACAAATTGCTTCTGCCTCATTTAACAAAACCAAAAATAATGGCTCCATCCTAGATTGGATTTTAGTCTCTGATCCCTGCAAATGCATTGCATCAGGAATCCTCCTAGACTCCCTTAGTGATCATCATCTCATATGTGTCAACGGACTTATTACTGGCCATGCCAACCACACCAGTATAAATTGACATGTAATCTCCCCAGCTTTAATCCAGATATCTTCACTGATATCTTTAAGTCACTCAGTTCTTCTGTTCTCAGAATCATATTTCTAGATGAATAAATTCAATACTATATTCTTGACTACCCTAAACTCCTCTGCCCCTTTAAGAAAGAAACAAATTAAGACAAGCCTGGTCTGCAAAGCTATGGAGCATATCATCATGGAACTTATAAACAATGACATTGGTAATCTCCAAACTCTGGACCCTACCCAGTTCGGGTTTGTAAAAGGCAGATCATGTCTCATAAACCTGATAGACTTCTTTGAAGCAGTCACCAAAGCTGTAGATGAGGGTAAGGTGGTACACACAGCCTATCTAGATCTCACCATGGCTTTCGACACCATCCCCCACTCTGGAATTATAGACAAACTCACTAAACTAGGTATAAATCCCTATGTCAAAAGATGGGTTGCCAACTGGCTCACTGACTGAACCCACACTGTGAAAGTAGCAGACTCTAAATCCAACTTCAGACCAGTGACAAGTGGAGTACCACAGGGTTCAGTCCTAGGTCCTCTCCTGTTTGATATCTACTTCTCTGAAGTACAGGCTAACACAGAAGGTCTTTGGCTAACAAAGTTCACAGATGACTGCAAACTAGGAGCCATAATCGAATCTCCTAATGATGTGGACATCCTACAAAAGGGCCTCACTGAGACAGATGTCTGGTGTCAAAGCCATGGCCTCAAGCTCAATGCCAAAAAGTACATTGTCATCCCTTTTGGTAAAAACTCTGTACCAATGAACTACCACATAGGCGGTAGTCTACTTAACACTGAAAGTGTGATAAGAGACCTTGGGACACAGGTGGACAGTAGTCTCTCCTTTGATAATCACATCGCCACAGTAGTCAGGAAATCATTCTACATGGCACACCTCATCACAAAAGGTTTCTCATCCAGGAAAAAAAGAGGCCATTGTTCCCCTCTACTCATCACTCATTAGACCCATTATAAAGTACAACGCCCCTTTTGGTATGTACCTCACAAGACATCTACAACAACTGGAAAGGCCACAGAAATACCTCACAAAGAGGATTACCAGCCTCAAACAGATGCCCTGCACAGACCGTCTCAAAAAACTCCAGCTTTACTCACCTATCACCTACTCAGAGGTGATCTCTGACTAACATACAAAGCTATGTCAAACCCAGAGCTGTTGGACATGCTCCACGTGAAGAAATCCCAATCCCTCTGAGCTACACGCTCTAGGGACCTAAACCTTGTCACCACAATAAACAGAACATGCTGGAGGGATAAATTCCTGTCTCAGAGACATCCCATTCTCTGGAACAAACTACCTATCTATATCAAACAAAGCTCCTCATTAGCACTCTTCAAGAAAAATCTTGATGATTAGATGAGAGATAGGAAATTCACCCCGGGGATCACTTCTGTGGCTCTGCTTGACAGGGGCACAGGAAAATAATTTTCTTGGGTGGCAAAAGCCAGGGTACTGTTTGGCTAGGCTTATATAGGACCTAGGACCAATAGCCTAGTACCTACCTATGAACCTATGAACCTATGATTAACTATACCCCTTGGTTCTCTACTCACAATCAAAGTCTCATTCTTAATTTAGGCAAATATCAAAAAGATAAATCTCCATAAAACCTACATCACTACAAAGAACTTTGAAGAAATACCCAAAAACAAGTCAATACAAACAGGAAACAATATTACTCTAACCCTGTAAAATCTCTCCCTCAGAAATAGCCACTCAATTCACCTCTTACTTCATAGACAATACAGCAGCTCTTACCTCAAGCTCTTTCTGTAGTTCCTCTGAATCTCTACTGCTCCACACTTCTTAAAAATACTCCATCACAGTAAAACCTGTTTCTACCTCCTACATAAAACAACTATTAAACAAAAATCAAACCTTGTTCACCCTCTGCAGATAATCTCCTTGCAGAATATGATATAATGAACACTGTAGGATTCAGCATCCAGGAAGGATGAGGCAGACTTCAAAATCCCATAAACAAACTTCTTTATTTGTAAACACAGACAAGCGCTTTCACGCACCAAAGTGCGCTTCTTCAGATCTTCACATTTAATTACATTTGTTGGAAGTATATATACCCAGTCAAATAGGCTAATAGATCAATTAACATAATTAATTAAATTAAGAACAAATCAATTATAGCGCGTTCTAAACCCCATTTTGAAATCTTCGGATTTCTTTATAAAACATTCTAAAGCACATTTCAGAATCATCAGAATGCGTTTGTTTCGTGCATATAAAATTAGAAATGCATTCAAACTATATCAGATGTAATGTATATACATAATATATATACTATTTAAGTTATATTCAATTGATTATTCATTTAAGTATTTTAACATGTATAAAAAAATATATATAAATATAATTGCATATATATGTATACGAAAGTAAATAGAACATATGAAATATAACAATTGCAGCGTACATATATATATTCATAAATATTCTTAAGGTCTTTAAAAATCTTAAAATATTTTCTAAAAGCTTTAAGAGTCTTAAAATTTTTTTGTAATATGTATTATATTTAATACTATTCATAAGAATATCACAAATTATTTTAAGTTATTATATACCACTGCAAATACTATAATTTACTTATGTGTGATATTATATTACAGTGAAAGTAAAAAATTTTTTGTATAATTACAAGAGATAAAATCCAAAGATGTATATGCATAAATATTCAAATATAAAAATATACAAAAAAATATATATATAAAAATATATGTATTATGTAAAACTGTGTTGGTATATAAATATATCTCAACAATTATAATTTATATCAATAATGGACAAATAAATAAATAGTGAATAAATATATAATGAATAAATAAGCAATCAAATCTATTAATGAGCATATATATACTTAATGAATGCATATAATGTATAAACATTTGAATGCAGAATGGCTAACAATGACATCAATAAAATCAAAATAATAAAAAGTAGAAATAAGAACCAGAATAGGATATTGTTTCAACACTATTCGTACATCCTGCCATCTAATACTGGTTTAATACAGATACTCTGGTTTAAACCTGGATGTAGGTGAGCTCCTAGTCTTAAAATCCATGCTAGTTCAATATTGGCTAGATTGTTAACATTATTACCCCATCTTTTATTCAGACCTACCAACTGTAACACTTTAAATTTAAAACTGTGTTCTCTAAATTCATGTATGTGTTTGGCCAGAGCATTTTGATCATTATTCTTTTTTATATCATAAATATGATTATAAATCCTCTGTTTGAATTTCCTTTTTGTCAGTCCAACATAGAAGGCATCACATTTTATACACGTTGCTAAGTATATCAGGTTCATAGAATCACAGTTTGCATAAAATTTTGGTTTAAATATAATGCTCATCTTAGGGTGTTTATATATCTGTATATCACTGATGTGTTGGCACATTCTACATTTCTTACAAGGAAAGGTACCTACACTCTTGATTTGCTTGTGTATAAAGGATGCATTCTTGCTTTCTTTAAAGCATAATAGTTGTTTAAGGTTAGGTGAATTTTTATAAATAAATCTAGGTCTCTCACCCACAATATTTCTAATAGCTTCATCTATGGTTAAAACTTTCCAATTCTGTATAATTATGTTCTTTAAATCAAAACTATCATTTGTAAATTGCATGGTATAAGAAATTCTATTATCTTTATTAATTAATCTAGAATTTTTTATTTTGCAATTTTTGGATGGTGTCTTTTGATGTTCTACTGTTTCTCTTTTGCATTCATGTATTGAAAAAATATCTTTCCTTATATCATGCACCAGTTTTTCATTATACCCTCTTTGTAGAAATAGACTCTCCATATTATCAGCTTCTTTATTTAGTGTCTCTTCATTGTCACATAGTCTCTTTATCCTAATGTACTGACTCTTGACAATGCCCAGGAAGACATGTCTGGGATGCATGCTGTTGTAATGTAAAAGCGCATTCTTCCAGCATGGCTTTCTATACAAAGTGGTTCCTAAATGATTTCCATTAATAGTAATATTGATGTCTAAAAAACTGATCTGGGTATATGACCATTCCATAGTAAATTTTAAAAACTTCGTGGTGGATTCTAAATATATTAAAAAGTCATTAAATTCATTATGAGTTCCTTCCCAGAGGATCAGAATGTCATCTACAAATCTTCTATACATTCTGACCTTCCTTTGGTAAATATTATTGTTAAACAAATTATTCTTCTCCCAGTTAAAAACTACTAAATTAGCATAAGTATTTGCAACGGGGGTGCCCATGGCAACACCCCATTGCTGTAAGTAGTATTTATCTGCAAACATAAACACATTATTTTCAAGAACCATTTCTAAAAGATGGGATAATAAAATCTGTTCATCCTTATCAAAATCAGTATCCAAATTCAATATTTCCCTCATGGCTTGCAAGCCATATTCGTTGGGTATGCTGGTAAAAAGATTTGACGTCCAAAGTTACCAGAATACATTGATTCATTACAGCTGTATATTCTAAATTGAAATTTTTGATGTCATTCAACAAATGATAGGTGTCTTTAAGAATGGTAGGTATAGAATCAACTATGGGTCTTAATACAGTTTCTAAGTATATAGATATGTTTGAAGTAACCCAACCCCTGCCTGAAACTATTGGGCGCATTGGGAGTGAGAATACTCCTTTGTGTACCTTGCAGAATACCTTAAATAACCAACTGACTCTATTGTACATCAAAACTCAATTTTAATCAATAGACCCATAAAGGATATGCATGGGAGAAACAGACAAATGTAAGTTTTGTAAAGCAGAAATGGAAACATTTGCACACCTTGTTGCTGGTTGTGACATACTAATACTGTATGCTGAAAGGCATAATAATATGGCAATGCTGTTGCACTGGGAATTGTGCAAACATAATACTGAAGTAGCTGAAAAACACTGCAAACAGTCACAAAGCATTATAGAAAATGCTGAAGATTATATTACATTGGATCATCCCTTACCAACAGTTAAAAAAAAGATGCGAGTAAACCAGATACAGTAGTCCATGAAAAAAAGACAAAAAGTAGCATTGATCATTGAAATTGCTATACCCAGTGACTAAAGTGTCTTACATACAGAGAGACACAAAGTCATAAAATACCAGGATTTGTAGGCAGAAACGAGGGTAATGTGGAAAAAGAATACCCAGACAGTTCTAATAGTAGTAGGAGCAACTGGTCTTATAAAAAAGAATTTACAGTGTTATTTAGATATACTACCAATACATGCAAGTCCTTATGAATTGCAGAAGGAGAAAGTTCTTCATTGCAGGTGCTAGAAAGAGCACTCCTGGCTAACATCAAAGACTGAAACAATACTGATTTCATGGACTTTAATTATACTTTTACTTAGGAATTTGGTCCATTTTCAATATGGTGTTGGAAATCCAAAAGAGATGGAGAAATTATACTGAAAGAATCTTACGTTTTTTCCCTGTGTAAAAGAAAACTGTTCTATTCCTCTCCACAAAGGTGACAATTCCACTGATATGACCAGTTTCAGATGTATTGCAATTCTGTCTCCCCTCTCTAAATTACTGGAAAATGTATCCATAAACAACTTCTCTATCATATCTTACAAGAAAAACAGTTAACCCTACACAACATGTGTTTTGACCAGCTCACAGTACAACTTCCACCCTCTTAATTTTCACAGACATCATCAATAAGGCCAAAGAAAATGTCAAAGAAATGTCTTCCTTATTCCTAGACCTGTTGAAAGCCATTGATAGAGTCTGTCACAAAAACTCCTGTTACAAATGTCTACCCTAGGCTTTTTAGATATCATTCTTCGATTGTTTTCTAATTACTTACCAGATCAATACTAGTCTGTAATGAGACTCTCCTCCCATTCTCCTTCCTTTCCAGTTTAAATTGGTATGCCCCTAGGCTCTAGCCTCGGTCCTCTCCTTTTTAACATCCTTATTTAGAATCTGCACCCATCCTCTCAACAAGCATCGCTTGTACAATACTCATATGATTCCACTCTTATCTGCTCCTCTGATAGCCTACTCCATCTACAAAATATTGCTTAAGGTGCCTTTAATTCAGTGGAAAGCTGTCTCTACAGCTGTCAGATTCTGCGTACTCCCAAACAAATCCAAGGTACTGTTATTTTCCCTTAAATCACACATCCATAAGAAAAAGAACTTGAAACTTGGCATTCTGAACAGCACTGAAACTGATGTTTCTCTTAATTAACCTGTTATGATCTTCACATACAAACATATATAAAAATACATCAAAAAACTCTAAATGCTATAATAAGAAACTGTTAACCATTTCTAGCAGAGTCACTCAAAACATCAGATATATTTAGCCTTCCCTTCTATATAGTTCTCCAGTCATGACAAAGCTGCAGGCCTCTCTAAGTCCAAACTAGAAAAAAAGTGGCAACATTTCTAGCAAATATATCCCAACAATGTTCTACACTTAGAACACTAAACTGGCTTGAACTAAACCATCATCTGGCACATAAACAACTTCTCTTGACTCAGAAAACACACACACATCCATGTATCTGTGGCAAAACACTGGAACACCATCCCAGTGGCTATAAGAGCTGTACTTAGCAAACACTTTTTTTTATGTCCACATTGAAATAATTTCTGTGGAACTTTTAGCTCTGTTGTTGTTCTACACCACACTAATTACCTAGCCTCATCTATTATGTTACCTTCCATATAACCTGTCACGAACACAGCTTCTCCCCCGACAGAATCGCTATGCCATCACATTTCTAACCTGCTCTTCTTTTCTCCCATTATACTCCCATGTGCCATCTCTTCTCTTACCTGACTTTCTCCCCCATGTTCCCTCACTGATATACCTCCTTCTGTACTTTTCTACTACCTATAAACGCTAGCATATACTTATAGGTTCATAGGTTCATAGGAAGATACCAGGTTATTGGCCTAGAGGCCCTTATAAGCCTAGCCAAGAATTTCATCCATGTTCCCACAAAGTCAGCACCTGTTTTCCTTTTCCAGCAGGGACACAGGTGGGATCCCAGGGTATGTTTTCTGTTTCCCATCCATTCGTCCAGGTTCCTCATAAAGAGCGGTAGTGAGGTACTCTGCTTGACATGGAGAGAAGTCTATTCCATAGATGGGGGAGTCGTTGGGACACAAATCTATCCTGCCAACAAGTTGAAACCTTGCGTGTTGGTTGTGCAAGTGGAGTTTGACTTATGGATGTGCAGCAACTCCATCAAGGCTGAGTCTGAGACGGCCTTGTATGCCAGACACAGGTCACCTCTGAGCAGTGTGTATGTACTTATCTCTCTCTTTCATCATATTGTTTTCTCCAACCCCTCTACTTAAACTGTCCCACTTCTCCACTTATATTCCAATGATCTTAGTTCTTTACTTCTCTGTCTCTGTCTCTCTCTAACTGTGATAAAGCTATTTTTTACATGCATACCTAAATGTTAAAATATGTTTTGCAGCTTTCTCCTTGACTTCTTCCAAAGTGTATAACTGGTCTCACTTTCTTTGTATTTTAATAACAATTTCCATTTAACTTGTATTACAAATATTTGTAAACTGTTTTCTGTTTTTTTCTGATTTGCATACATAATTTGTAGGTGTATTTGCTATCTTATGTACTATATTTTCATGTTCAATTTTTGTATGCATGGAACTTTTTTCCTTGGCCTTCTCTGAAAATGGGGACATTTTTCCAGTCAGGCTTTTTTGGTAAACAGGTCAACAAATAAATCAGTTATTCATTTATTTATTCATTTGTTTAAACTAGTTTTTTGGATTGGAGCACTGGTCCAACTGAACAATCTTTGAGCATCATGGTATGTGCAAAATAGATGAACACTTGACAAGTTCTATGGCAGTACAATACACATAATGAGGGAAATAGTCAACATTGAATTTTTTGAAGTCCAAAGAAAGAATATGAGATTTATCATAAACTTTCACAAAGCAATGTACTAATTTATTGCAGTCATAACATGGGGGTGTATTTATATGCATGTGTGATGAAAACATAGAACACTGTAAATGATCAAAGAGGTTGAAAATACCTTTATACAGAAACAGTATAAGCGTTTACAAAATAACAGTATAGAAGAAAAAGAAAGTGTGAAAGATAAAGGGGTATTAGGCAATGTGGTTGGATTTAAAGAAAGAGATATTACAGTTCAACTGTGCGATATGTTTATGTAATGTATTTTAAAGACATAGGAGGCTGTGGCTGGGGTTTGGGAAAGCAGAGGTTAGGTAATATTTGAGGTATGGAAGCAAATGTACTTTTTTTTTTTAATTTCACCCTGAATTCAGTATATGAGTGAATTGTTTTTGTAGTAGAGAAAAGATTCATAAAGTTCAATGGAAATTAAAGAGAAGCTATGGTCTGTAGTGTGTGGTTTTGTATTTGAATTAAGGGTCCTGAAATATGAATTGTTCTAAGCTGATAGTTTGAGGACCTGGGTATTAGGTGGTCAGTTCATCAGAGTAAGGACTCCCATTTTAAGTGTTTGAATACTAAGAAGCCTAGCAGTAAGCAGGATCTCTGTTTTATAGACAGCTAATTTGTTTTGCTAGGTTAAGGTGGCAGTGGTGTTCCATTTGGGATATGAGGTAATAAAACTGTAGATACCAATATTAATTGCTTGTAAGGATGAAAGGTTCTTCTTTGATGTTGCAGTGATGATAAGGAGGGCACATTCTAGCTGTGCTACAAAGACATCTTTATCACTTGCAAATCCATTTTCTAGTGAGAGAAAGAGGGAAATCTTGGTTGACTAGAAGAGTAGTTTTTTTAAATTTTGACTCTCATTACATTTGTGATGTTGAAAATCTAAATGTAATCGAAGCCAAATACCTAGATATCGGAAGTGACTTAGAGGCAATGAGTTGTGGCTATTACATATGATCTGCCAGTCAATGGGGGGGGGAGTAATGAAATCAGATTTTGGTGGGTTCCAAATATCATAGCTTTTGTTTTGTTTGTTTAACAGCAAGTGCATTTTCAGTTGCCTTTTGGAAAATAAGGGCATGTCATTTTCTAGCTCTTTTGTAATTGTAGTCTGGGGTGAGGGGGGGGCTAGATCTGCAGATAACCAAACTGTGTATGTAGAAGATGGGTCGTAGTTATAGAAGCTTGGGGACAGTCTGCCAAAGTAGTGAAGTGGTGATAGGAATTCTGGGGCACACCTTTTAAGAGAGGAGAATTGGGAGACAGATTTGTACCTATCTTTACAGAGAAGGTTCTGCTTGAGATAAAATCCTGAACCACTTAATGGCATTTGGGCTTTTTCCTAGAGCAATGAGGGCTTGAAACAATAGTTTATGATTAGCTAGATCAAAAGCTTTTGCATATCCTAGTACCAACCTATGAACCTAAGACTGAACCAGTTAGATTGTACTTGTGCATTCTGATCCTTCAGGAGTTTTCTAACTTCTTTGTCATTGTTTATGTTTCCCAGATGGGCTATTCTAGGGAAATTCATTGTTGATGTGTAATCAGTAGCTTTTGTTAAATAATTCCTTTTAATATCAGGTGGTAATCTCAACTAGCTAAATTTTGGGATATACTCTCAATTTCGTCATAGAAACAATACTAGGCAAACAATCACAGTAACCACCATAAGAGGTCTGGCTATATAAATCTTTTAGACATACTTAAAAGTTTTTGCCACTCTTTAAGAGTCCTTAATAGTGCCCACTTTCCAGTTCAAGCAGGGCTATACTTGATAAGCCTGGTGTAAAAATATGTCTACCTATCCTGTCCTGTCCTATCCTGTCCTATCCTATCCTATCCTATCCTATCCTATCCTATCCTGCCCTGTCCTATCCTGTCCTATCCTATCCTGGCCTGTCCTATCCCATCCTATCCTGTCCTGTCCTATCCTATCCTATCACGAAGACTAGCCTTGAAGGAAGACAAAGCAGGATTTGCTTGGCCTGTACTGGTATCTTATTCCATAGGCTGGATATATATTGAGTTAGGTACCTATCCCTCCAGCAACTTTTGTTTATTAGTTGGTGTAAATTCGGGTCCCTACTATGAATGCTTGTAGAGTCACCTGTTTTTTGAAGAAACTAGAAGTCTGGTATTGCAAAGAAATAGGACAAATAGGAGTGGGTCTTTCATGGCTCAAAATGTGAAACACAGGTCATCTCAGAGCAGGCTGTAAGCTACTGAGCATAAGGAGAGCTGTGCTAATCTATCTGGAAATTGAAGGATTTAAGGCATTTATTTATTCATTTTTATTAAAAGTTGTTGGGAGTTTGCAGTTAAATGATATGGTTGGATTTGTACATACCAACGGAGGCACTGCATTTGATAATGGGTCTAAGATGAATTTTTTTTGGATATTGAAGATATTCCCTCAGGATTTTCTGATTGTGGCAGAATCATGATGACTGAAAGAGAGACAGTTATCCACATAAGTACCCAGGTCTTTTATGACCATATCTGTTTGAAGAGGAGTACCACTTATAACATATGGGATATAAACATCTTTTTGGCTGAATGATACTGTGCTGAATTTCTTTGCCTTTAGCTTGAGACCATTTTCAGTACAAAGGGTTATGTGCATATTCCATCCCATCTTGGTGTTTCCACCAGGGGCTTGAAGGTGGATCATTTCTCAGTCAGAACACTCATTTATTTGATTCATTGTAAACCAACCTCAAATGGACTCCCCAGCCATTATGTGCATTGCAAGTGGTTTAGATCAATCACCATGAATATTTTAAACCCTTTCTTGCTTAGTTAACTCCAGGGCTGTATTTACAACAGTGATAAATAGGTCTTCGGCCTTAGGCCTTATACCTGATTTGACCATGAACTCTGTGAGCTAGAATTGGCTGTTTGGAGGCTGGAATGATAAGGGAGACTTTCTGGTCTGCTTGAGGTCATGTTTGCTGTGGATTACCACTTTACAGTTTACCAGATGGATATCTCCTGGAAGAAGTCTGAGTACTTATCTAGGAAGATCTTAGTGGTGGGAAAATGTCTGACAGCATTTTTCTGGGTTGTGGGGAAGTTGTGCAGTCCTGCCTTTCTAGCCACCTAGAAAGTTTTATCTGGTGAAGAGTGTGACCTTGCTGCTTGATACTTTGCCACACAGCTTGCCAAGATTATATCATGCATCCTGCCAAATGCTCATCAGGGCTGTCACAGTAGTCCTAGGGAGAGCAGTCCATATTCCAGTTGGTGTTAGTTTTCTTCCTGATTGCAAAGATTTTGCCTCAGTGGTTTCCAGTATGCATACTGCTAAGTCCTGTCCTACTAGAATTACTATGCCTTGTCTTAGGGTATTTAGTACAATATTTTACAGATCATTATCACACCTTTATGGGATGGAATATCTCCAACATTCTTACTGGTGACATTGATTATCCCTGTCCTCAAAAAATCCAGTGTTGGTTATGATGACCTGAACATTTACAGGCTACATTAGAATCTATTGCTGAATATAGTACACTGTATCTGAAAACAGACATAGGCTGGTCCAGAAATAATTTCTTACGCTCACCTGGCAACAGATTGTTTTCTTGAAGTTGTACACTGAGCTGTTTGGCCGTTTCTGGTCCAACCCACTACACTCAGGCTCACTCTGCTCCTCTTTCCTATCCCCATTCACTCCCACCCCCACTCTCCCCAGATTTGTTATTAACTAGCCACTCCCTGTAGTCAGGCCAAGTAATCAAAACTCACCACCTCACACACTAGCACAGCATATCTCACTAGTCAAATCTCCACCCTTACTAATACTACAACAAACTATTGTAACTTCACTACAACATCTTACTAATATGTCTATAGCCAAGAACACTGCTCTCCACCAACCTTCATTGCAATTTAGGGACCAACTATGCTTACACATGACTATGCTAATACTACTAGCAATAGCAACACATAGCACATGCTATCACACCATCCTAGCAGAACATATCCTATCTCACTCTACCTCTTATATCTATCCATTAAAAACAAAACCCGTCAACATTTTTATAACTTGCTCTATAATAAACATCACAGCTTTTCAACACACACATTTCTTCTCCCCCAACCAAACATCCCTACCATCTCTGGGAATTACAATAAGCACATAATTCAATTCTTAACAACCCTAGTTAAAATAACATCCAAACTAGCTTGTAGTGGGGACATACAGTCTAACCCTGGTCCTAACCCCATTCACAACAACTCAACTTCACAATCAACAACCATTCCCCAGATACAAAGCTGATATCCTACTGTTAAATGTTAATATAAGAAGTCAGAACAACAAAATACATGAACTGCATGCCAACCTCGCATTATACTCCCCAGACATCATACTTATCACAGAAACTTGGCTAAAACCAAACATTTCTAATAATGACATTCCCCCACCAGGATATAATATCATACATCAGGATAGGGTAGGCATAAGAGGAGGAGGCATGTCTCTACTCTTTAAAAGCCACCTTTCCTTAGAAATCTTAGATGATAAAACACCGAACTATGATAAAGCAGAACTTCTACTCACTAAACTGATCATTGATCCCAAAAAACATATAAATATAATGGGTATCTATATCACCAGGAGATAATATCCAAACACTAGAACATATATTATACTGGACATCAAAAACATTGCCTCAGAAAATAATAACCATGGACGACTTTAATATAGACCGAACAGACTGCAGTTCCCAAACTCTCAAAAACTACATCAATCTACACAGCTTTTTTCAACTCCTACAAGCACCCACTAGGATTAATAAACCACCCAAAAAGCACTCCATTCTTGACGGGATATTAACAAAGAGGCCTGCCCTCTCCTCTTACTCTGGTTGTCTCTCGGAAAGCCTTAGTGATGATTTCCCAACCCATCTACTGAGACAACATATTAACCCAACAAAACAAATTATTTACCAGCAAATAAGGAACCAAAAACTCCGCAGCCCCAATGACCTCATGTATAACCTTAAACGGTGTAACTGGGCACCACTTAAACTACTTTTCCTAGAAGAAACAGTACAGTATTTTAATACTACCTTCCTGACTATCTTAAATGCTCAGGCCCCTACTAGGACTATAAGAGTTAAATCAAACTTTGCACCACGGTTAACCAAAGAAACTATGTCTCTACTAAAATCAAAAGATAAAGTCTGGAAGAACTGGTACATAACTAAATCCCAATCTGCATTACAAACCTACCGAGAACATAGAAATCAATCAAAGAAGCAAATTAAACAGGAAAAACTAAACTATTACTCCACATTCCAAACTACATACCGTAACAATCCACAAAAATTCTGGTCAGCAATAAACAATATATTCCTACCAGGCAGAGTCAGCACCCCTCAACTATTATCAATAATACAGACAATATTGCTGCCCAATTCAATAAATACTTTACTGAGACTATCTTAGCACTGTCCAGCAAACAAATCCATTCTCCCAACACAACTACTTCTTTACCAGACAAAAATAAAACCACCTTCTCGCTGCAACCTGTAGCAACTGATGCAATTGAAAAACTGCTTAAGGAACTAAAGCCCACCACACTAGCTGCTGACAACTTACCAGATCTCCTAAAATTAACCACTGAGGGTATTGCCTACCCAGTATCCATTCTTATTAATAGATCCTTAGTAGAACACCAAGTCCCTACCATATGGAAAACCTCTCCTATTATACCACTTCATAAAGGAGGCCCATCAAATGATCTAACTACCGCCCAATAGCAATCTTATCACTGTTGTCTAAGATCTTAGAGAGAATCGTTCACAAACAAATCACAGACTACCTGCATAATAACAGACTATTAACCAATACCCAGCATGGCTTCCGATGATATCACAGCACTACTACCGCACTAATTACATTTACTAATACTGTCCACCTCCACAGAAACAACAGCAATTATGTAGCCTCGATCTTCTTAGACCTATCAAAAGCCTGTGGTGTGGTCTCAAATAATAAACTTCTAAATGTCCTCTCTGAGCTAAACCTATGCCAATCTACCCTTGCCTGGTTCCAGGACTACCTAACCAGCACCAGCAAGCAGTACGTTGGCAACAAACACTATCACCCTTCTTCCTGTAACATTAGGTGTCCCACAAGGCTCAATTTTAGGCCCTCTACTCTTCTCAGTATTCACAAACAACCTACAAACTTCAACCCCACAAGCCTCACTCATCCAGTACGCAGGCAATTTGACAGTCATATGTGCTGCTACTACTACATAAGAACTTCAGAAACTAACACAACAAGCCTTCCTAGCAGTAGACACCTGGCTAACAAACTCCCAACTAATTCTGAATCCCCCAAAAAAACAAACTCGTGATTTTCCAACCCACTAAGTCAATTGTACCCACTAGCTCATTTAACATTTTTTCATTAAATAATACAATCATCTCCCACTCACCTCACACCAAGCTGCTAGGAGTAGAAATTGACTGCAACATGAGATTCAATATCCACATATCCCAAATAGTAAAAAAGGTACATAAAAACTTGGAATGCTGTATAGAAACAAACATTACTTCACAAATGAGACTAAACCTACTATTACCCAAACTCATTAGATTTGTATACTACTATATGCATCTCCCATATTCACAAATCTAAGAAAATCTTAATTAGCTAAACCTGAATCCTGTTACAACAAAATTGCCAGATATGCCACCAATTCCCCAGCAAGATCTCACCACTGTATCACATTCAAACAATTCAACTGGCTGGAACTCCCCCCAACTCCTTATCTTTAATCAGCTATCCACGGCCCATAAAATATGCTATCAAGCCGAGAAAGCACCTGCTCTACAAAATATACTTCAACCATATTTCTGTACCAGATCTTTATGCTCCGGCTCCACCAACAAACCACTCATTAAGATCATTACAGCCAAAAATCAAGCTGGAGAATCTCTATTCTCTAATTACATAGGCAAAGTCTGGAATGCACTACCATATGAAATCTCATACACCTCACTCCCGTTTCAATTTAAAAAAATGCTAAAAACTCACCTAAGTGGCTCTGCTCCACATCTACTCCTGACTAAACCATCACTCTTAGAGAATAATACCGCTACTGTAATGGTACTAACAGCGCTTACTTTAGGTTCATTGACCGTGAAAATAATACCTCTACTGTAATGGTACTAACAGCGCTTACTTTAGGTTCATTGACCGTGAAAATAATACCTCTACTGTAATGGTACTAACAGCACTTACTTTAGGTTCATTGACCGTGAAAATAATACCTCTACTGTAATGGTACTAACAGCGCTTACTTTAGGTTCATTGACCGTGAAAATAATACCTCTACTGTAATGGTACTAACAGCACTTACTTTAGGTTCATTGACCGTGAAAATAATACCTCTACTGTAATGGTACTAACAGCGCTTACTTTAGGTTCATTGACCGCTGATGACAAACTGATTTTTAAATAGAAATTGTTTAATAGCTGTATGTGTGTAAACTGTGTCACCATTCTATCCTTGTATTATATCTATAGGTTCCTGATTGTTAAACTCTACATTCTATAAATGGTAACACTGTAAGCTATCAACATTATCACACATTGTTAAAGTATTATACTGTGAAATTGTCTTTACTGAAACAATCAATATAGTATCAATGTTTTTACACATTGTTAAATTGTTATATTGAGAAACTGTTTGTACTGTGTGGAGCTTTTCTCCCTGGGCTTCCAGTCGGACTTTCCGGGTAATCAAATGTAAAATAAAATAAAATAAATAATCTGAAACTTTGCCTTGATGGGCAAAGGTACTGAGAAAGTAATGAGCTGAAAAAGCTAATAAAATCAACAGTCCTTTGCAGTTAGAGCCACAAACAGTATTGAGGCAGCTCTGACCACAGTCTTTAATGACCTGCTTTTCTTGACTACATTATGCTATGCATGTCCTTCTTGATCACTAATATTTGATGCAGTAGGACACTTAATCTTAGTGGAGTGACTGTAGCACTACAGTGGAATATCTGGTTGTGTGCTGGACTGATTTGTCTCCTACAGATCATTTCCAGGGTTAACTACTAGCTATTTGATTGTGGTGTCCAAAGAATTGCACCCTTGGCCATTTATTGTTCACTGATTATATGCCTTCTCTAGAAAGTGCTATACAGTCAAGAGGATTGCATTACTATTGCTATGGCAGTGACACAGAGCTGTAACTCTCATTTCCTCAGGGCTCTATCATTTCTTAACCAACTTCCAGAGGACTTGGAATGCATCCACTCTTGAATGGTTGAAGGTCTGCTCAAACGTTTGCTATGGTCATTAATTCTACTATCAAGGACTCCTGCATACCTTCTTTGTCTCCCAATACTATCTACAGAAGAGAAAAGAGAAAAAAAACTTCAGTTCATGTTGAAGATGTATGATTTGAAAGTGATCAGTGACCATAAGCTGACCTCGTGTGACCACATCTTGTTTTTTGTCAAATCCTCATGTTTTCATCTGGGAGCATCACACTCATGAAGGTTCTTACTCTCCGTGCCCGTCTTCTTTTAGGGGTGCATGCACTTGTTTCTTCTTTGTTGAGCTACTGTAAAGCCCTCCACTTGGGGCTTTCAGATTGAGAATTGGACTCTTTGCAGCTTGAGTTACTTATGCAAAATTCTGCTGCTTGGCTACTGGGCTACCATACTACACCAGTTCTGTGGCAAAATTCTGCTGCCTGGATATTGGGCTATCATATTACATCAGGTCTTTAGTCCTTTTGTGCAGTGGATTTTTTTTATTGAAAATGTTCTAAAATATAACAATGCAAACAGGGTGGAAATCATAAACAGATCACAGAGCAATTCACTGAAAGTAAAATGATTCACAATAAAATGCTGGCATGAGCTCAAACAATGGATATTGCTTATTCAGTCTACCCAGTTTCACCCAAAACAGCAGACGCTGAATAGAAACTATACTATTTCATCCAAAAAAATCAAGTGAATTCCGCATTTACACAGGTGATTAAACCCAAGTATGATACAGATTGATTATTACCAATACAATGTGATGACCAGCACCTTGACAACTGAAGTGAACTGTATCATCCCAAATTCTGCTCAGAATCTCTAGAAAGGTAATAATTCATGATATAGTCCCAAACCCACAGATGATTAAAACATCTTTCCAATCCAAAGTATCTTTTAATCCTTCAAATTTGGGCTAGAAAACTTAATGCCAGTCAAGCAGTGACGTATCAATGGAAGTTTTTTTCCTTGGCCAAAAAGATCTGTAGGAACATATGCTAATAACAACAAGGAAATACCATCTTTAGGATACCCTTCAGTGTGTTTCAGAGGGAGATCCAGTCCCAGGAATTCCCACAACCATTATATAGGTTTATTAAGTATTTAGCTGACTACACAATGATGCCATCTGTCCTGCAGTCTTACAGGACCAAAACATATACATAGTATCTGCATCCTGCTGGCCACATCTCCAGCACTTGGAGTCAGACACCCTACCCTCCCTATGTAACCCTACTACAATAAGATGCCAAAAGTGGAAAAGCCACCCATGCTTATCACAGATATGCAACCACTTTCTGAGCTGAAATGCATTTTGCCACACCAGCAACCAATTAGCCTGTCTGATAATCACACACTTATTTTCTCATTGTCTGGCTATGTGACTCATGACAACATTGTGTCATCTATCCATAAGATCGCTATAAATAATCCTTCCTCTACCTTTAATAGTTTTGCCTCAGTTCTCCCAAAAAGACAGTTCTTCTTTGGGACGTATTCAAACCCTCAACTGAGCATTCTTGAAGGAAAGCAATTAGCAATACACGAACCATTGGTTACTCGGGAGAGATGTTTTGGCCACTGGGTCATGGAAAGAAAGGTGCTTTTCACCAAATAAGTTTCAGGGTACATTTCTCTCACGCAGGTGAACCAATTCCAAATACCCACTGCCTTCCAAATCTCTCTGTTTTTCTAAGAAACTAAACTGGCAACCTTTTCATCCTTCCAGAAATGATCACACACCAATATCATGTCCCCCAAACGTTACAGCTCCTGCATGCATTTTTGAACCCATTCACCCAGATCATCGTCCCTACTACTACCACTCACAGAGGGGGGGCTTCTTTACTAAAAGCTTGCGTGCCCATTAATCGTATACAATGCACTAAGTGAAATGGTAGGGTCACTGATGGAATATGGGGAATAACCCACCCACCTATGGATTTAGGCCCTAATTGTCATCTCCTAGAGATTGTTCCTTGATAGGCCCCTTATTTAATCCTGGACAAGTTATTGCAAGACTAAAAAGCAAGGGGTGGTGTCTGATAACATACAAAATATGAGGTATAATCATTATTTTACATGTGTTGATTTTCCCCCTGTAATGGAATAAAACTGTATGCCCCCTTTATGAAGCAGATCACTGACTTTTCCCTCTAAACTTAACAAGTTCCTACTAATTGTAATCTCCACAGTAGAACCAACTTCTTACCTTACGCAGGTGGAAAACTCAACATCACTAATGCCCTCTATAACCCCTCTATCTTATCCACTCCTGTTCTCAGTAGGTTGGTTTAACCTAGGCTACACTCTATGCCTGAGACTCTCTTGAAAACATCAATCACCCGAAGGACAAAGAAAGGGCCCTGTTCACATTGTCTACAATTAAAATAGAGTATTCAACAAATAAATGTTGTGCTCCCTGTATACTGTGATGCACTAATAAATCCTTTCTAATTCTCAGTGAGTTTTTCAAAGGCTAAGACAAATAATCCATAGGAATTTGGGTACCCTTGTCTGATCCCTCTAAAAATAATGCCCTCTTTCAAAATCCTCCCATTGACCAATACATGAGAGGTTGGGTTACTATATAATATTTTAATATAACTTACAAATGATTTTCCAAGGTTATGTCTAGCCAAACATCCAATAGATAACTCCAACTAAGTGAATCAAACACGTTTTGGATATTGAAGAAAACAACTCCAGTGGAGTTACTACAAATCTGATGCTTAGAAATAAAACACACCAAATCCCACCAGCTATTGACCGATTATCATGAATGAATGAAACTATTTTGGCCAGGTTGTACCAATTAAGGAAGGGGACAGTCTAATCTGCTCATTACGACTTTAGCTAACTTCTGTGTTTGATAAGGAAAATGACCTGTAGTTGGTTGGGTAAGACCTATCAGCCTTTAACTTGGGGTGGGTGGCAATTATCATGAAGGTTGACAGTTGATTAGCTTCCTTAATCATATTGCACAAATATGTCAAGATACTACCCAGTAGTGATCCATCCCATGGATAAAATTCTATAGGGAACCCATCTGGGCAACAAACCTTTTTTTCCTAAGAACTGAACAGCTGCAAGTACCTCCTGACAATAAATATTGCAATTAAGAATTTCTCTGTCCTGAAGGTCTAATTCCTTTAGACTTGGTAGAGCAGAACTCCAAACCAAGATTCCCATCTCTCCACAATCTCTACAAAGCTCATGATGAAAATCCTGAAATACCTTTCTAATCTCATTATCCTTGACCAGAGGTCCTCCTTTTGTACTGTACAGTTAAGGTATTAGAATATATACTGCAGTTTTCATGAGTGCTGGAGGTTGTTGATTTGTTGGGTGTTTTAGACTTCTCCAAGACCCTGGCCTTCCCTTTAATAATGGTTGCATCTACTGCTTTTCTTTTGTGTTAGCACCTGTCAATGAACTACAGAGAACCCCCCCCCCACCACTGTATTTTATTGATTACATCTCAGTCTTGTCTTTACCATGATGGATTCTCTCATTGTTGGGAGTCTAGCAGTAGATCCAAGACTTCTCCCACAGGAAATGTCATCCACCTTTTGGCACCAGATTCTTGCTGCCTCCTCAGATTCTGAAGCCTTAAACAGGGTTGTTTCAGACTCCATGTCCTCAACATCCCTAAATGTTGGAGAAGTTCATCTTGAGAGTACTAGGTGAAACCAGGATACCCTCACTAGATGACTGGGTTTCCTAGTTCTGTCCGGCCACTAACACCAGCCATCCATCCTGACTCACTACCAAATGGTAATCAGATGATGGCTCAACACTTCTCCTCAACTGAGTGTCCAGAATGTGTGGCCTCAGTTCTGATGACTTGGCTAGAAGACTGGTAACTGACCTTTTGCCTGAAGTGCTTGGTACCAAGTATACTTATGAGCAACAGTGTGTTCAAACAGTGTGTTCATGGATAAGTCAAGAGAAGTGCTGAAATCTAGTAAACATTCACCACTCAGGTTCAGATTAGACAAGCTGTTCCTCCAGGACATGTTCCTTTGGGTATCTCCACCATTCTGCATGGGAACCCTGAAGACTCCCAGTAGAATACTGAGGCAGTAGATGATACCATATTTTACCATGACCCCCCATTAATATTCCAAAACGTGCACGCTGATTGGTCAGCGTGCACGTTGTAAATCGACTTATACTAATGGAAAAAGGGCCAGTCGCCCGGACTTTTTCCATTAGTATAAGTCTATTTTAAAACACTGTCTCGCTATGTTAAAAGAGTTTAACATAGCAACACAGGTTTAAAAAAAGCAACGGAAATCTCCGTTGCTTTTTTTAAAGCTGTCTCGCTATGTTAAACTCCTTTAACATAGCGACACAGTGTGTAAAAAGCAACGGAGATCTTGCTTTCTCCGTTGCTTTTTTTTTAAACCTGTCTCGCTATGTTAAATGGGTTTAACATAGCAATATAGCTTTAAAATAAGCAACGGAGATCTCCGTTGCTTATTTTAAAGCTGTCTCACTATGTTAAACCCATTTAACATAGCGAAACAGTAAAAAGCAACGGAGATCTTGCTTTCTCCGTTGCTTTTGCCCACAGCTCTGATGTACTGCGTAGGCATGCAGTACATCAGAACTTCTGGAATACCAGACAGCTGCGGAAGGGCAGCAAGGAGGATATACAATGCCATTATTTAAGAAAAGTAATTATTTTTTTCTTAAATAATGTCATTATAACAGCAATAACCACTTCTGGGTGTGGGTAATGCTGGATTTACCCGGTTGGCTTTGTTTGGTCCCTCAGTCTTCGCCCTCAGGACCAAACCACGCCAACCGTGGGTAAATCCAGCATTACCCACACCCAGGCGTGGGTTATTGCTATAGCAGCCAACACACTCTACTTTTCAAGAAGGCAGAACACTGTACATCACTGCTAGGTAAAAATGAGCAAGCAACATAGTTTTTCTTTCTGCAATTCACTTTTGTATTGAGGCGACACTCTTGGCAAGTAACACAAACTCCAGCTATACAGCACCTAATCAGGGTTTTTTATGTCTTTGAGTTCTGCCAGGAGTCTCTCTCAAGGGGCAACACCACTCAAAGATAGACATCTCTCTCTCCATGAAGGAATCTAGTTGCAGAACTAAAGCTTTGCATTGAGATAAGGCCAGTATACATACCAGGTTTTCTTCAACCTCCCACACAGTTCATTCTTCAATGCTGAAATGCTATGTTTTTTGTGTTGAACAACAACTAATTAAAAATATACATTATGGTATAGATATAATAGAAGCACACACACACACACACACACACACACACACACACACACACACACACACACACACACACACACACACACACATATGTATGTGTGTGTGTGTTTGTTTTTCTATATATACATATATATAAATATATATATATATATATATATATATATATATATATATATATATGTAATAGATATAGATACAGCTATATGAAGTGACAGAGAGAGTGAGAGATACAGATATATAGATACAGACATATAAATACAGACATAATTGCAATCCTCAGAGTAGCAGAAATTAAAGTGCAAATCAGTGGGAATATATGCTAAGACCAACATTCTCCTTTATCGGTTGTACATCAAATATATATATATATATATATATATATATATATATATATATATATATATATATATATATATACACATATGTAACAACATTGAGGGAGTTGCTAAACATGTTAAAGGTTTAACAGCATGTTTTTGACACTGATTGTTTCCTGTTTGGTTTCAATTTTGTTTTTTGAAGTCCTTGGACTCAAAATCCTGTGTCTTGTACTGTAGTTCAGAAAATGAGTTTAGTGACAAGTGGTGGTTATGAAGCATGTTGCAAGTTCAATAATCCTATGCTACAGAACATTTTGTGTATCACACAAGCCAGACACCTCCACATATTCCATGTACACAGTTGTTTTTGTCTGTCTTCTTACAGGAAGACTTATATTTTCCATTGATTTCAGTGGGCAGAATTAATTGCTCAAGTTTTTAATGCAAAGGCCATCACAGATTATTTTTATAAAGGTAGTATTTTAATGGTGCTTTTTAATTACAGTAGAGAGTTGGACTTTAGTTGCTTTTTTGTTTTTATTTTTGTACAGTCAGTTATTTTTATACATTTTAGTAGTACATTAAGGGTATGTTATGATTCATTAGTTTTATCATTAGTGTTGTTTTTTAATTAGTGTATTTTTTAGTTATTTTAGAAGCTAGAATCAGGCCCATGTTGGCAGATAATGCTGTTTTCCAAATGCCTAGTTATGGTTAGTACATTATTTTATTTTATTTATTTAGTTTTTAATGTCATTCATTGTAACATGAACAAATTTTATTTCTATGTGGTTGATTTAGGTAGGTAGTGTTAGTTACTTTGAGTGACAGTGTCAGTGTGCA
This sequence comes from Protopterus annectens, assembly GCF_019279795.1. NCBI lineage: Eukaryota > Metazoa > Chordata > Ceratodontiformes > Protopteridae > Protopterus > Protopterus annectens. Next base: position 358,684,656 of record NC_056729.1, on the reverse strand, counting down.
ATTTCTCCTTTTTAATTATGCAGTGGCTAGGAATTGTACTTCATGTCTAGATGTTTTATTTCTTCTTTTTTAACCAAATGTAGATTTCTGGTCTGAACGTTTTTTTATGTGGGTAGGATATTTTGAGATTGTATGCCAAACTGGAGGTTAAGCTCTCTCAACCCACGACTAGATCAACCAGTCAGAGGGAGAAGGCCAACACTAGCACCACATTACCAGACTCACATAGACCAACCATAGCTGCACCAGAAAACAACTCGCAGAAACACGCAAAAATATACTCGGAGGCTCTTAATAAGAATCTGCCTAAACAACAGAGACCTCCTAAGCATACACCCAAGCAACCCTCACCCCACAACAGAAACCAGGTAACACATACGTCACAATGTCAGTGTGCCAAGCAAAAACAGCCCCTAAGGCTAAATAACACACCTAACACACTAGTAATCGATGATTCTATCATCAGGCACACAGACGTCCCACTCACTAGACTGAACAAGGAGAAGGTTACCGTAAGCTGCCTGTCGGGTGCCAGAATCCGCCACATAACACATGCATTCAGGTCACTCCACAACAAGTACAAATATGACTCTGTCATTGTACATGTTGGCGTAAATGACCTGAAACGTACCTCCCTGGACTACATGAAAAGAGACATTGTGGAGCTCTCTGGCCATATAGCCCAGGCTGGTATGACTGACTCTGAGTAGCATCCTACCCTCACCCAAAATGATGCCAGCATACGAAGAAAAAATTATCAGTTTCAACAATTGGTTAAACTACTGGTGTCATTCAAAAGGGATCCAGTACTTGTCAGCCTGGGACGACATGCTTGACAAGCCACGTTGCTTCGCCAGAGACAGCTTGCACCTGTCGCCCCTGGGCTTTCGAATACTGGCCAAGACTCTTGCTGCCCCAATACTACCTTTTTTAGGCAAGGCTCAAAAGACAAACCCGCCTCCATAAACAACAATAATAAACAAAAACTGAGGGTAATGCTGCCAGAAGTCTAAACCTCAAAATGCACGCACTCAAGGCTCTCTTTAGTATGGAAGAAATCGACATATGTGCAGTGACAGAAACCTGGTTCAAGGCTCCAGAGAGCACCCCAGCACTACCAGGCTATAACTCCTACCATACCTTTAGGTCCCAAAACCAGGACTGGAAGACAAAAGGAGGGTGTGTGTCCATATTCATCAAGAACACCTACACCTCCTGGTTAGTAGCACATCATGCGGAATCTGAGACCATCCAAGTGCAATTGACAGCGGGTAAATTGACTGTTCAATTTATAGCTTGCTACAGATCTCCCACCTTGTCTCAGGACCCTCACGCAGCATTCCTGAGAACATTAGAAAGTATGAAGATTCTACCCAACACTATGCTACTGGGTGACTTCAACTATCCAAACATTGACTGGGAAAACTACTCAAGCTCAAACGCCCTAGCCCAATGCTTCCTTGAGTTTATAAACTCAAACGCCCTTGAACAGCTGGTCACCACTCCCACAAGAGGTGACAACATACTGGACCTGGTCATCACCAACATGGGGAACCTATGTTCCACACCTGAGGTAAACTCATCATTGGTAAGATCAGATCACAAACTAATCACACTGGACATCCACATACCGACCCCCCCCCCCCCAGTCAAGGAAATCAAGGTAAAAAATTTCTCTAAAGACAACTTCACACTCCTCAAGACCAAGGTGGGAAGTTTCAAAGCTCCCAATCAAATGGAAAATGATGACCCAATGGCAGAATCCTTTACAAGTGCATTCTATGAACACCTTCAAGAATGCATGGACCGAGCCATCCTAAGTAAAACCAAGACCAACTCCTCAAAAAAATTGTGGTTTGGGTACCTGCTGGAGCTGGATTTTACAGAAGGACATTATGAATGAGGCAGCACTGTTGGCTTGCTTCTGTTTGGGAGAGACTGGGGAGCACACCTTTGAGCATGGTTCCATTGTAAAGTCACCTATGGAGAAGACAGACACATGACAACTCTTAACTCTTGGAAGACAGGGTAGTCTTGACGGATTATATCATGTGCCTAATTGAACAATACACTCAAGCTAAAGCCATTGTATGCTGGACCTTGAAAGATGGCACTGCGAATGTGCCATGGGGTTAAAAGTAAAATTAAGAAAACTCCTGATGAGTGTTCATAGTGAAGGAAAATTTCCATTTCCACATAGACAGACTGAGAGGAAAAATAAATACACTGCTGTTATGGGCAAAATGGATCTCCCCCTTTCTATCGCAACCAGCCATAGCAACCATTGGCAAAGAAGTTCTCTTCTCTCAGATAGACTATAGATCACTCATTTTCATATCTACCTTAAAAAAAAACACCACCACACTCCAGACAATTTCCTACAGCGTTTTCCAATTTATTACAAACTCACCCATCCATTAACATCACCATATGATCCTATAAAAATCCAAATAGCTATCCATAAAATAAAGTTCTAACCTACTGTTAGGCTCCAACGTCTACAAAATGTTCCAACTCTATATATTTACTCCCCTTGTAGTAAAGATTCATGAAAAAAATCCTCATACAATATGAATCACTACTCACAAGCCATACTGACCTTTGTACACCCAGAACTAAACTCTCCAGCACCGAGCATGAATTTTCCTTTCAGACATCTACTTTTTGGCAGTTTCTCTCCCACTCAACTTAAAGAAACTCCAAATTCAGAATGAAACTCAAAAGGCTACTCTTCATCCAAGCCAAATGCTCCTTCTTTATTACAAGACATATTGCCTAACACACTATCCCTGTCCCCGTTGCACTTCTCTTTTCCTCCCACAGAATTACTGAAGATTGACTCTCTTTAGAAACTAATGTATAGATTGTACATTGTATTCTATTTCTTTACTAGAATGTAAACATATATATTTTTTCTGCATAACCAATATGAACTACTTTATGATTGCTTATATTTCTGCATTTTTTTTGTATATGAAATGCTTTGTATTTCAAATGCACTGAGCTGGAAATGGTCAGTATTGATCAGTGCACTACCCTGGTAAACATAAATAAATTAACTAATTAATAAATAAATAAATAAGAAGGTCATCTGGGAGACACTGGGCTCATGGAAAGCAGGTAGCATGGAAGAAAAAGTGGCAGAAAAAGTTAAAAGCTGAATTATAATAATCATTACTATTATTTTTATTTGACCACAATCAACACCTGAGATGCAATTGAAGGGCATGGGCATTATCTGTGGATAAATGTGACTATTCTCAGGCTGACTGTGGATGAAACTGAATGACACATAGTTTTTTATCACTATTAAACAGTGGCTTGACACATATAGCTTGTGTGTGTTTGAGTGAAACAAGTTGAAATACATTATTGTGGTTATTTTTTTTTTATACTTGCCCACAGATATCTGAGGTGTCTACTGTTAATAAAGTGGTTATAGCCACCTCACACGTCTGAAATGACACCCCTTTCTCAAAGTATCTATAATCTATACTAAAGTCATCTGTCAAACTTATGCTTTGCATATTTTATTTTCAAAGTTGCATTGACTCATGAAATTTTGTCAGCTTCTAATAAAATCTGCCAATTTAATTCTCTCATTCTAATTCATAGTTGAAATCACCACCTCTAATGTCTTCAAATGCATGTTCTACTATAAAAAAATCCTTAGTATTGAATTGTGAAATCACACACATGATATATGGGCTGTTATGGTGATGTAAAAACTGCTCGAACAGATAGGTAGGTGATAAATGTAAGGATTGACCAAGAGATTAAAACTATCATGAAAGACATCATCATTAAGCTAACCTATAACCCTCTGCATTAAATCTGCCTCCAGGTCAGACCAAGCTCTACCTCCAAAGTCACTTTCTTCTGCACGTATTACACATGGGTATTCATAGGACTGGCCTTCCAGTCAGTGTAAAATTCAACTAAACTGATTTTGACTAAATAGAATTAATAAAATGTCTTTACAAATAATAATTTTGAGTCCTTGTACTGCTTAAAGTTATCTTCCATTGTCAAACAAAGCAAGCAATTCAGTTTGTTACTGTTGAGTAATGATAATATATCACTGCTATTGTTCTAACTTTATATAATGTGTGTCTTCATAAATTAATGGCTTACTGAAAAAAAGTAATAATAAGGGTATTTATGAATGTAACATTTTAAATGAACACACATTCAACAGAAATTGCATTTCTTCTTACATGTGTTATTTGTACTGCTGCCTCCAGATTCCTTTATTTAGTGCTCGGTATTTAAAATATGCTTTTATTCTGAATAGATAAAAGACATTAAAATTATAATGGAACACCCATAATGACTTTAAATTACAATGACAACCACCCATATAAGTCTCAGAGTTTTATTCTGTTGATAACCATAAACAAGTAGCTTTGATAATAAGCAAAACGCACAAATCTCCTCAAATTAATAATGTGGGAATTGCTAAAGTGCTTCATCACAGACTTGTGCAGTCTCCAAACATTACAATAATTTGTTGCACTGGATTTGTCACATTTAACATCTACTTAATGAAATGCATTGGAACAATTTACTTCTGAAAAAATGTTACTTAAATAAGCAAAATGATTAACCTTTATCCACAAAGCAGTAAATACTGTCAATAACTATAAGAAGGTTGACCAGGTTCAGTTTTCCAGTAACAGCCATTATTTCCTTTTTGCTAACTATATTTCCATAATACTGTTTGCAAGAGGTAATAGGTCCAGCTTTTCCACTGTTTAGCTCTTAAGGGGACAAGGGGGGTGCCAGCCTCCCTTATAAACAGTACTATGGAACTGTAATTTGCAAAACTGAAGTTACAACTACATTATTAAAAAAGGCTGTGCTTCTGCTGCATACAGATTTAAGACGTGCACTTATTAACCGTACTGCTTTCAGTTCTGTTATATTTAATACAGCATGAATACATGCAGTAAATGATATGATCCCATGCAGAATATGCCCATACATTCCTAGACTTAATTCCTTTGAGCAGCTGGTACATAAACCCACTAGAGGACATTGCATTCTTGACCTGGTTCTTACAAATAAGTCTGCATCTTTCAGTACTCCTTTGATATGTCCTTTTCTGGTGGTGTTTGACCAAACACTTCTTACATTCTCCTTTAATTTCCCAGAAGCCTCTACAGCAAACTTTATTGAATTTAAGGACTACAGACATACCGACCTCAATCTACTACCTGACAAAATATCAGAATTCACCGCAGTGGTGCAGCAGTCGCATTGTCACCTCATAGCAAGAGGTTCTCCCATTCGATTCTCGGCTGGACCGCCTTCTGTCTGGAGTCTGCATGTCCACCCTGTGGTCGAGTGCCATTCAAAAGACATGTGTGAATGGGCGTGCCTTTGTTGAAGGTTGGGCATTGGGCTGGCACCTTGACACCGTAAAAATCTCCTGCCAATCATTAGCAGACCGGAGTTCTACTGTGGTAACCCCTAACTGGGAAAAGCTGAAAGAAGAACAACAACTTATGACAGCACCTCCCCAGCCCTTAATACAGCATCAAGCTTCATTAAGGAATTCTGCACTCATTTAGAAAAATGCACAGAGTTAGCCATCTGTACCAGAACCAAGCATCAAGGGAAATTCAAAAACAAACCACCCTGGTGGCCTTCTGCCATAAATAAGCTACATAACAAATACATTTTGCAAGGGGTAATAGGTCCATCTTTTCCATTGCTTAGCTCTTAAGGGGACAAGGGGGATGCCAGCCACCCTTACAAACAGTACAATGGAACTGCAATTTGCAAAACTGAAGTTACAAGAAGGAAACTCCTTAACTTATTTAGTAGAGCCAAAATCCATCTTTTCAAAAATAATATCAAAAGCATTCCAAAACACTAAAAAACATTATCAAGTGCAGTAAAATCCTTCTTTAGCTATGTTAAAAAAACTAAAACAAAACAAAAAAATACCCCATATTGCTCAAACCCTACTCATAATGGGGCTGTTAATAAACAGTTTAGCCTCCATTTAACTGCTAGTTTATCCCTGATCAGTGGTCCACAGCAATGCTGATGCCCATCCATGAAGCTGACTTACAACCTACCTGAATAATTGCAGACCTATTGGTATTATAAACTTCATCTGCAAAGTCATGGAACATACAACTGCCCTCATAAACTGTAATATTAAAAATTTTGTTATGCTTAAAGTCTCAACAGTTTAGTTTTGTGAAGGGTAAATCCTTGAAGGAATCATTGAGGCTATAGATAGTGGTCATACAGTGCATGTGGCATATCTTGACCTGGTTAAGGCCTATGACAATATATCTCATACTGGCATCAAACAAGAAATAAATGCTTTAAAAATCAACTCATATCTGGATACATGGATAGCAATTTGGCTAAAAGATGTTGTCACCCTATGACACCCAATCCCTCCAGAATGAACTTACCCTATCAAACTCTTAATGCACTGAAAATAGGCTGAAATCAAATGTAAAAATTGTTGTATAATCTCTTTTGTAGACACCCCTTCCTCTCATCATATATCTAGACAGCACACCTCTACAAAACAAAAGGAGACCTAGGCACTTGGGTTGATAGCTCCCTCTGTTTTACTCTTCATGTTTCAACAGTTGTTAGGAAATCCTTTTGCTTAGCGCTGCTAATTCAAAAAGGACTATCATCAGGTTCTAAAGAGGTAATCAATTACATTGATCAATCCAATTATCAAGTAAGTTCATCATTAATTAGGCCAGTTATAGAGTACACTGTCCTTTTTGGGTTGGATATCACTAAATATATCAAACAATTAGAAAGACCCCAAGGGTTCCTAAACCAAAACGATCACAAGCTTGAAGTCCTGGAACCACCAAAAGAAGCTGGAAGCTTAGTATCCTACAAACTTTTGGGAAGAGACCTCTATTTTGCTTTCTATCCCATCAAATTCCTTATAGTCATGCACTTCTTGTTTCTCCACAAGTCCAATGTATCCACCAATACTAGAACCAGAGACCTAAATCTTCACCAACAAATAAATAAAACATGTTGGAGAGAGGTTTACTGTCTCGCAAATCTCTGGAATAGACTTCCACTGTAAGTTAAGCAGTGTAACTCCCTATCATCCTTTGAACATAAACTAGTTGACTGGATGGGTATCCACCAATTAGCTCCAGGACTGACCGGTATGGCCCTCCTCAAGAAAGGAGATGCTGCCTAACACAGGGTACTGGCAAAGATGGACTAGTCATGAGACTCAGTTGCTTTGGAATAATTATGTATCTATGAGTGAAACTGCTAGAGAATAAGGTTGTTGGAAGGTGCTAAAAGTGGGTCTATAGCATATGAGCAAATCACACAAATTGTGAACGCTCATAATATCGAACATACCAGACCTCGAACTTCCAGCCCCCCACACCCCCGCTAAATATATATTCCAACTCCAAGATCGCACTACAGTGAGGAAAGGGCAAATATCACATTCTTCACTGTACCGCGATCTCAGAAAAAGCACTTTGAGGTCTGGTACATTCGATATTATGAGCATTCGCAATTTGTGCGATTCGCTCATATGATATAGACCCGCTAAAAATTACTTGTGTTTATGTTCTTTCCTTGAATAACAGTGTTCATTTGAATAGCAGCGTTCACTTGCTACAGAAGAAAAATTATAAAGTCTGCATCACATGGGATCACTCATTACCAAAAGTTCAAAAGACATATGTGAGAAATATAGTGGTTCATGAAATGAAGACAAAAGTTGCATTGATTATTGAAATTGCTACACCCAGTGACTACAGTGGCTTGCATACAGAGAAACACAAAGTCATAAAATATCAGGATTTGCAGGCAGAAATGAGAGGAATGTGAAAGAAAGATACCCAGACAGTTACAATAGTAGTAGGAGCAATGGGTGTTATAAAAAAGAATCTACAATCGCATTTAGATATGTTACCAATATATGTATCTCAATATGAATTGCAGGAATCATTAGTGGGCACATTACGGATGCTGTGTAGAGCACTTCTGGCTGACATCAAAGACTGAAACAATAGAGGGGCGTGGCCAAGGATGAACACAGGATAGCAGCAGATTTCTTCAGCTCCACCAATTTCATTACATTGACAGGAATTAATTACTTAAAAAATAAATTTTTGAAGTAATTTTCTTTCTAAATATGTTTGTTTTATATAGTTCTTGAACTATATCTAAAAAAGAAAGGAAATCTTAATAATATTCCTGTCAGAAATTACTTTGGAAATGTTCCTGTCAGTTTATCAGTCTGAAATGAGTTCCAGTAAGACAAATTCTCAAGACTCCAGCATCAAGAAAGAACTTCAGTCTCTGATAATTATAGTCCAGCAACTTACTGCTAAGATGGATAAAATGGATACTAAAATAGACACTTTCATAGAAAAAACTACAAAACAAATAGACTTGTTACATTTGGACCTGCAACAACAGAAGATCCAGATGACAGGCATAGAAGAAGTTGTGAATGACATGGAAAATAGAATACAAGAAGAGGAAATCAACATTGAGTTTCTGCTGAAACAAAATACACATTTACAAACAAAGCTGGATGACCTGGAAAATAGATCTAGGCGCAATAACATTAGGATTTTTCGACTGCCAGAAAATATTGAAGGTAACAATATTACTTCTTTTTTAACAACATGGCTCCCTAAAACTTTAGATTTACCAGAAGCATTCTCTTTTGGTATCGAAAGAGCACATAGATCTATAGCTAATACTAACTCTAACAAAAACTATCCTAGATCAGTTATAGTTAGATTTCTATCATCTTTTGATAAAGAGATGGTTCTTAAATCTGCTTGGGCTAAAGCTCCTGTTAAGATTAATGAAACAACTGTGCATTTTGACAATGACTATTCTTCCATGGTATTAGCTAAAAGAAAAGTTTTTCTGCCACTAATAAGGGAGCTTAAAAAGCACAGTTTAAAACATACCTTCTGTTTCCTGCCAAGCTTAAAATCTTCCTTCCTGATGGTCCTAAAATTTTCGATGACTTAGACTCTGCTTTACTGTTTATCAAAAAATAAGATTTTGGAAAAAATAGAAGAAATGGAATGGGCTAGTCCTTCGTTAAAGAGACTGGCAACTGAAACTTCGTGGAAGACTTCAGAGAAGAAGAAGAGACTAAAAAACAAATGATTTGTACTATGTTTTTTTCTCTCTCATCATTTTATTTTATTATTAATCCTTTTAAATATAGTTCCTGCATTTCCAAGAAGCAACAAATATTTTGAAAAGATTTAATCAAAGTTATTCTCTGTGTGCAAAGAAATGTTTTGTTTCATAACTAGTCAAAATATCTGGAGATTTAATGGCAAGCTGTGATTTAACTTGTTTCTCTTTCTGAAGAGGAAAAATAAGGTCAGTAATTTGATACATTTTTTTTTCCTTTAAAAGTTTATATGTTCTTCAAATGCTATTCCTAATTATACTTTCTTGATTACACTGCTTATGCTTGTTTGTAAATAATCTGTCATGCTTTAACTAATAATAATTAGAACTAAATAATAGTAAATAATATGTTTTATTTTTAACTCTATTAATATAAACAGTAAGTAACATTCTATTGTATATACTTCTTATAGCTTTCTCTTACATTTTTTTTATTTCTGCCTTACACCCTTTTACTTTTTACTCTCTTTTCTTTTCTTTATTAATATATAGAAATGCTTTTGATCATATAGACACAGTAAATAATAAGATTTGCATAGGAGTTGAGTTGGGACAAAAATGTTGAGTTTTGTTACTTATTAATAATTTTGGGCTTGATTTCACTTACATAGAGTCTGTAATAACCTGTAGAATGTATTGTGAAGGTTTTGTCATGTTTAGATGCATTTACACTGCTAAATGAATGTTTGTCACTAGTTTTTAATAAGTTTCCTGCCAAAATGTTAAGAGAGACAATCTGAGATGTGGGCTGTCTCATGCACAGTGTCCATGAGCTACTTCAAAAGCTTCAACTCTCAGAATTCTCACAGAGAAGCTGAAAGCAGCTAGTCTAACCTTTGACCTAGATATCACACTGACACATCACAGATACAGGAATGACACTACCTAATTATACTTTCTTGATTACACTGCTTATGCTTATTTGTAAATAATCTGTCATGCTTTAACTAATAATAATTAGAACTAAATAATAGTAAATAATATGTTTTATTTTTAACTCTATTAATATAAACAGTAAGTAATATTATATTGTATATACTTCTTATAGCTTTCTCTTACATTTTTTTTATTTCTGCCTTACACCCTTTTACTTTCTACTCTCTTTTCTTTTCTTTATTAATATATAGAAATACTTTTGATCATATAGACACAGTAAATAATAAGATTCGCATAGGAGTTGAGTTGGGACAAAAATGTTGAGTTTTGTTACTTATTAATAATTCTGGGCTTGATTTCACTTACATAGAGTCTGTAATAACCTGTAGAATGCATTGTGAAGGTTTTGTCATGTTTAGATGCATTTACACTGCTAAATGAATGTTTGTCATTAGTTTTTAATAAGTTTCCCGCCAAAATGTTAAGAGAGAGACAATCTGGGATGTGGGCTATCTCATGCACAGTGTCCATGAGCTACTTCAAAAGCTTCAACTCTCAGAATTCTCACAGAGAAGCTGAAAGCAGCTGGTCTCACCTTTGACCTAAATATCACACTGACACATCACAGATACAGGAATAGCAGATTAATAATATGTGTTAAAAACCTATGTCCCAAACATATACATTACTATAACTCATTTAATTCATCTGATTGACAAGCATAAATAATTTTATAACTCTATACTGGAAGAAATTGTCATGTGATATATTTTAAAGCAGTAGTATAGCATGTTTGTAAAATCTGGTTACTAAAATGTGTTTGCTGTGCATTATTTTGTATAAAGCAGACAGATTTATTGAAGGGACAGCAATGTAAGATGGTGCTCAGTAAAGATACAACTCAGTGAGATCATATATATATATATATATATATATATATATATATATATATGTGTGTGTGTGTGTGTGTGTGTATGTGTGTGTGTGTGTGTGTATGTGTGTGTGTGTGTGTTTGTGTGTATGTGTGTGTGTGTGTGTGTGTGTGTGTGTGTGTGTGTGTGTGTATGTGTGTGTGTGTGTGTGTGTGTGTGTGTGTGTGTATGTGTGTGTGTGTATGCATGTGTATATGTATATATATATATATATATATATATATATATATATATGTATATGTGTATATGTGTGTGTATGTGTGTATGTATGTATGTATATATATATATATATATATATATATATATATATGTGTGTGTGTGTGTGTGCATGTGTGTGTATGTAGATATGTATATAAATGTTTCTGAGAATCTGCTTAACTATGAAGTATGATTTATAACAATTTCTATGAATACAATATTTTATTCTATTGGCAATAATGAGTTTGAGTAAATGCTCATATACAAGCAATTCAATGTTTTTTTTGGAAGCTGTTAACTGTATTTACATGACAGAAAATAGATGCATCCTAATATATGTAATGTCTGAATCATATTAGCCAAAGTTTTTGATTTAAATGAATGTTAGAAATTATTTTTCTCTCCTCTTGATTTCTAACATCAAGATTATTTGAATGCTATTTGAATACAAGTGTTTTATATTACATGGATCTATATAGTAGTATGAACAGTTTTTAAAAAAGAAAAAAAAAAAAAAAAAAAAAAAAAGGTTTATTTTAGTTTATATGATGCTGTTTTACCAAATGTGTAGTCTTGTCTTGCTAGATAATTGAATTGAAAACTGTTAACTTCAGTTAAATATAACTAGTATTAAATTGATAAGGTGGTAGCTGACGTACTGCTGCTTAGGGTAGGGGGTTAACTTGAGTGGTAAATACTACTCTAAGTTGGAGTTTTCAACTCCAGGCTGGATGCAAGGTTTAATCCTTACATTATTTTCACTTGTTCATTGTTATTTGTATATAGTTTTGACATCCACAATATATTTTGCACATTCATTGTCACTACAAACAAAATTGAATCCTATACGAAATCCCATAAGAGATTCAATAAATACAGCTATATTTAAAGGTACACCTAAAGGAGGAGAAGTAACATTACTTATCTTGTTATTTGTTATTTTGATCATAAGATTCTTAAGTTTTAAAAATGCCAAATGACATCTTTAAAAGGAATTTCTTTAAACATTAATGGATTGAATAATCCATGTAAAAGGGCAAGCCTAATAAGATACATTAATTTACATAAGGCCAACTTAGTCTTCCTACAAGAAACCCATCTCTTGAAAAAGATATTGATAAACTAGCCACAAACAAATATACAGTATTGGTTAGTTCAGAGCACACTCAGAAAAAAAGAGGAGTGGTTATTTTATGGAATAAAAGTATGCCCATTCCTAAAACCATTAAGTCTTATCAGGATGACAAAGGAATGTTTTGTATGGTTACAATACAAATTATGGGAAGACTTACACTTTAATTAATGTATATTGGATACCTGGAATTGGTATTAATACAGTGAAACATCATCTTGATAAGATCATATCATTCTCTATAGGAGATATTATTTTAGCTGGTGACTTTAATTGTATACTACATGAAAGTGATACTACCACTATAGGAAAGAGAAGAATTACATCTAATGCAAAACATTTAAAGGATTTTGCTAATTCTTATCATTTGAATGATATTAATAATCAGATAGATTCAAAATCATTACCATACACCTTTTTTCTAACAGATACAAAACTTATTCAAAAATAGATAGGGTCTTTATTTCTAACCAGATGGTAACAGATTTAATTAATTCCAAAATCATTTCATGTCCTATATCTGATCATAATTCAATTGTTTTTGAATTCATGATAAAAATACTCATAATGTTCAGATCAAAAGGATACCAGCATACTTAACTCAACTAAAAGACTATAAAGAATATATACTTTCAGAAGTAAAACATTTTTAGACATAAATAACACTCCTGAAGTCTCCATTGTTTATGTTTGGGATGCCTTAAAATCATATCTATATGGACAAAGTATCAGATGGTATAATAATAAAAGGAAATCTTGGGATAAGGAATTGTTAGATATTCAAAGTAAATTAGACTCTTATAAACATAATAATAAAGAAAATATTATGGACAAGAAAGTTATTGAAGAAATAAACAAACTAAATGAGAAATACAAAGAAATTTTAACTCATAAAGTTAAAATAACTTTAGAGAAATACAAGTTTTGTCTTATTCAATAAGTCCCAAATACTTACATAGACTTAAAAATAAAACAAAAAGGTTGAATAAACAAAACCATATCAAAGAAATCTTTTCTCTAAGGAAAAAGAAGAATGTTTCTAGTATACCAGAAATACTAGATTAATTTAGAAATCACTTTCACAAAATTAACCATAATAATATTAACATGGAACCTAAAGATAAAATAAAGGAGTTTATAACCACAAATATGAATAAAAAGCTTAATAAACAACAGATTAAACTATTGGACAAGAGTGTTTCATATACAGAAGTTATTACACAAATAAATAAGCTTAAATCAAACAAAGCACCGGGTAATGATGGTATTATACCAGAGATATGTAAAATCCTTTCTAAAAATACATATTCATTAATACATAAGGTTTTTATTTTGGCCCAAACTGAGTTAATAACCCCCCCCCCATCTTGGCAATATACATTTATTTCGCCAATTTTAAAACCTAATAAAGATCCAACTAGATGTTCTTCATATCGGCCCATCTCATTACTTAATGTTGATTATAAAATGTTTATGAATATCTTTGCTGATAGATTGAAGACAATCATTCCGGCATTATAGATATAGATCAGACAGGCTTCATTGTAAATAGAAATACTTTTGATAATATAAGAAGAACTTTAACATTAATAGATTTTGCAAATAGGAAAAGAAAGATTTAACACTTATTAGTCTTGATATAAGTTCAGCGTTTGATTCAGTAAGTTGGGACTATCTGTTTACCTTAATGAAGTGCACAAACTTCTCGGATGCATTTGTAAATCTAATTGAACATTTATACAAAGGAACGTTGGCTTATATTAAGGTAGGAACATATGTTTCACAAAAATACCCATTCTTAAAGGTACAAAACAAGGATGCCCACTTTCTCCACTATTATTCACTTTAGTAATGGAGCCTTGGGCTAATTTGATCAGAAACAGTACTGACATAGAGGGTTTTGAAATAGATGAAAATACAACATCCAAAATTCAACTTTTGCAGATGATGTTCTAATTACATCAGCAGGATCTAATTCTTCTATACAGTCTCTATTTGATAACATGATGAATTTTAAAAGTATTTCTGGTTTAATATTCAATGAAGAAAAACTAAAATACTACCTATATATACACGAAAAAATATTCTCATTAGTGATTTTACTAAATATGTACCCAATTCAGGTCAGATAACTTATTTAGGTATAATACTATCTAAAGATATTAAATCTATTATATATAATAATTATAATACCTGTTTTCTTAATATACAAAATCTTTTTAATACCTGGAATAATATGTTTTTACTATGGAGGAGAGACTTACAATTATTAAAATGATAATATTCCCCAAGATTTTATACTTAATACAATCAATAATACTTCCACCTACAAAAATAATTATCAAGAAACTGAACACACTAATGTTGAATTTCTTATGGGCACCTAATAGACCTAGGATTGCATTAAAGAAACATACTAATAGCTGGTCTCAAGGGGGTATTTCTTTTCCAGACTTTAATTTATATACTATCTCTTCTATTGTAAAAGTTATTACTTTATTAATAGATCAGTCATATGTCACAAAATGGAAAGATTATTGGGAGATAATTAGTATACACTCCATGAAAATCTCCTTAACACATAAAAATATGATTGTAAATAACTCCATGTTATGGTTACTAAAGGAATTTTGTACTTCACCTATTACACCTAAACATATGGTTTGTTACCCATTAAATATTATTATTAGTTATCGTAACTTTATATTCATGCACCCTAAGTATAGGGAATGGAATTTTATTGTATTTCCTATAATGTATACTCAGGGTATGCTTTTGTCATCTACTTCTGAAGGAACTCATTTAGCTATAGATAATGATCTAAAGTACTGGTATCAGTTGATATCTGATAATAAAGTTAAAAATCTAGATTTCTTAAAACAAGAATTTGATCTAAGAGAAACTTGCTGGTTAGAGGTTCAGACCTTTAGACAACATCTCATTAATAAAATAGATTTAATGTCTATAACTGTTAAAGAATCTATTCCAACACTGATTGATTACTTGATATTAAATTTACAACATAAAGTTTCTGATAAAGGTAAACTTTCATACATACATAAAATTATCAGACAAGAAACTTTTACAGTGTAGATTCATACTGGAATTATTTCACTTCTATTAATGGGGACCCACCAAATCAACAAGATAAACAATATATATTGGAATCTGCTTATAGAACTACGTCTTCCATTGTCTGGAGACTTTATACATGGAAATTTTTACATAGATCTTTTATACACCTTTGATGATGAATAAAATAAATAATAAAGATAATCTATGTAAGAGATGTAATGTAGAAATTAATGCTGACTGGGCTCATATGTTTTATGACTGTATAAAATTGAAAGAATACTGGAAGTCAATTAATGAATTTTTGCAGGCTCTTTTACAGATAATTTCATTATTTCTAAATCTCTTATATTATTCAACACACCTGTACCTCAAAGTGTTAAAAGGTTAAGCTTCCCTTGTTATGGTCTATTCTAGCAGTGGCTAGGAAAATAATAACTAGAAATTGGATTTCAGATACACCTCCTTCGTTCAGTGAATTTAAAAATGTTATGAATATAGTGTGCCATATGGAAATAAACACAATTAGGACTAGAACAAATAGAAAAACATCTTATTTTATTGTATGGGATAATTTACAAAATTTGTTAAAAAAATTTTAATTTCAATAGCATGGTATTTTAGTTTAATTAATTGATCTGATTGTAGTGGATGTCTTTGTAAATACTTTAGTTGTTTTGTTGAATATTATAATAATACCTATTTTTAATTACTTGTATAAAATTGTTATGATATTTCTCTTATATGTTAAAACAATAAACCTGTTTTGAAAAAAAGACTGAAACAATACTAATTTCATGAACTTTAATTGTACTTTGACTTAGGAATGGGGTCCATTCCCATCATGGTATTATAAGCCCACAAGACTTGGAAAAATTAAAAAAAGTAAGAAAACATGTGCTTAGGACTGCTGAATAGAAGAATATTCTCTGAACTCAAGAAAGCATGACAGTAACAAATCTATACCAAGCTGCTCTTTTTAGCAGGAAGAGAAGAGAACAGATTAAAATGTCTTACATCTTCAGGTAAACATCTCAGTGATTAAATAAAAAAAAGCAATGTCTTTTGGCTTTTCCCGGTTAAGGATCACCACAGTGGCTCACCAGTCCACAGACTGATTGGCAGTGATGTTTTTATTGTATTGAGTTGCCAGCCCAGCGCCCAACCTTCACAGAAGGCACAAACACATGCATCTACCTGCATGTCTTTAAAACTCCCTCAGCTGCAAGGAGGACATGCAGACTCTGCACAGAAGGCACTGCAGCCAAGAATCGAAACGGAGACTCTCTTGCTGTGAGGTGAGAATGCTAACCTCTGCACCTCCGTGGCCATCATCTTAGTGATTACATATGGTGTATTAAGAGCTGACTAAGACTATGCTTACTGGAATTACATGAGTCTATGTTACATGGCAAATGAGATGAGCCATTTCTCTCCATGAACTATAGTTAAATGGTGATTTTTATCTTCTGTGACAGATACCTCAGGATGTGAGCTTGCAGACCACACACTGCTTCTGTGCTGAGACTGTTGTTGCATTTCTTTTTGTACTTTGTTGTTTTATATTTAGGGTCCTGGTGAGCTTATTTTGGTTCTATTAATCACTGACTGCTGATTGTAATCACTCCTACAGAATGCAGAAAATGGGTCATCTGTTTATTACATTTTACTGAAGAGGTAAGCGTGCTGAAATTTAAAGTGTCATTTCTAGGCTGACCGTAAAGAGATATGAGACAGCAGCTTTAATACATGACACACAGACAAAAAAAATTCTTTGCAGTACAACATTTGTTAGCATGGTACAAACACCATTATAAAGCATGTATTATGTAGAGGAGTAAGAGCAGGTCCCCAATCATAACCAGCTTACTATGTGTTTGAGACATGGATAACAAGAAATTTATCTTGAGAGTGAAGCTTAAGAGGTGAAACATGAAACCTAACCATAACTCTTTGTAGTGCATGGAGCTTTATCTGTTCCATGTACTACTAGTTACAACAAGAAATAAAAAAATTAAATGTTTTGTTATCTTTCAAAGATAAAAAGCAGTTAGTAAGTGCTGTCAGATGGACAGCATAAGACCTTCTGTTATATTACAAACTCAGGGACACATTACTTGCACACACTTTAAGCAGGAATAAATAGATTTTTTTTATTCTGTTGCTGTCATTTGCTCATCTGCATTAGCAAGTTTATTTTTATTTTATTTATTTAACATTTGTTTACCAGAAAAGTCCTATATTAGAACAAGCCAATTTTCATTGGAGGCCGAGGGAGAAATGCTCCAGATGCATGTCTTTGTAATGTAGGAGGAAACCCACACAAACACAGGGTGGACATGCAGACTCCACACATAAGGTACCCCAGCCAAGAATCAAACCAGGGAACCTCTTGTTGTGAGGTGACAACACTAACTGCTGCACCACTGTGCCATCAAGTTTGACTGTCTAGTGCAAATACGTGATCTTAAAGACTGAAGCAGGGGAGCTTAACATTTGTTAAGATGGGGTCTCGCTCTATAGAAGCACTTCTTTTTCCTGATATCGAAGTGTAATCACCCCACTCCATGCACTCCATAATTAATGGTAAGTAGCAGTTAAGCATAAACAACTTTTGGGTACCACGGCAACACACTTATGACACCAAGAGTAAAATAATCATCACAATATAAATAGCATCACAATAGCTTTTGAAATGTTGGACAAATATGAACAAATATGGTAGCACCAATTTCTTGATGGAAGGTCATTATACTTTCTTAGGGAAAAAAAGAAGGAACGTATTTACTTTTGGATTCAGGAGCATGAGTCTCCCAGTGGTTTACTATTAACACCTACACATTATGAGTAATTCTGGGAATTTGATTTCCTGGAGACAGCTTCCCCTGGAAGATCAGAGAGGTTCAATACTGCAGACAAACAGGGGAATTCATAATTGTCACAAGCATTTTATGAGGTACCTCATACCTTGCTTCTGTTAAATCTGGAATATTTTGCCAGCAGGAAGCATGCAACATTGTACATTCAGTATACCAATGGAAATTCAAATATTCTGCAGCAGTGATCATTTATAGGGTCACACAAAGGAAAGTGCCCTTGTATTTAGCATGGCAGGTTATGTCTATTTGAACTGTAGCACCCTGGCAAAGCACAGTTTCAGAAATCTGAGTTTAATAAATTTATTTAAAAAGAGGATACTTCAAAAGCAATAAACGTATAAAATCCAATAGATGATTTGCAATCCAATATAGTTTACAAACTCAATAGCTGAGTGTCATATTCCTATTTCCTACCCAAAATCAAAAGGAAATTATATACAAATGCAAGTATTAAAACAGTATGACTAACCCAGATAGTGTTAACCTTTATCACATAACTGAATTAGAATACCTGCAGCTGAGAGTATTATAAATGGGTTAACTGAGTCAACAAGCACATGAGGGCTATACAAATCAAGAAACCAAAGCAGCTATGTATTAAATCAGGAACTTATGTCTAACAACACACATTTAGATGTTGCCAGCCAGAATGGTTTCACTTCACAATCCTGAAATATCACAATCCTGAACTTCATAATCCTGAAGCCCCAAATCCTGAAAATTCTAAATCCTAAAAACTCAAAATCCTGAATCCCAAAATACTGAAAACATACAGGATACATATACTGACTATAGACAACACAAACAATATGACATTCCACAAAATATAAGCAGGGGGCAAGCCCCCCTGCACCTACCATGTGGTTGCACCCCCCACACCCCCTACTACTTAAATATATCAACTCCAAGATTGCACTTCACTACACTATCATGAGTTATGTTGTAGTATAGCAAGTTAAAAGGGAACATTACTAAGGTTACAACTGGAAACATGAAACGTGGTAGTATGTTTGTCATTTCTTTCTGTGGAGTTCAATCTTGGACTTCATATATTTAATTAGTAGGGGGTGTGGGGGGCACAGCCCCCACATGGGGGGTACAGGGGGGGCTTACCCCCCTGCCTATATTTGGTGAAAAGTGCTATCCTTTGTCTTGTATGTGTTTCTGTGTGTTCTTGTACTGGAATATTGTCATTCTTTGTGGCCTGTATATTTTCAGTATTTATGGATTCGGGATTTTGAATTTTCAGGATTTTGGGCTTCAGGATTATGAAGTTCAGGATTGTGATATTTCAGGATTATGAAGTGAAACCACCAGAACACACACATACTTATTTTATTTTGAATACCAATCAATCACACTGATCCCAAGGCCCATTTTCAGTCACTAAAATATTGAGTTATCTACAGATCTAGACATGCAGCTTATCAAGTAATAACAGGGTGATGAGAAAAGCACACTGGATGTTTACTAACACTGGATTTCGTTGCCATGATGGAGAAAACATGTTTTGCAGAGTACTGTGTGACGCATAACATCAGAAATAAGTTTACCATGTAACTGTAAGTGTATAGTTATAGACTGTCACTGTAGTGCTGGATAAGTGGATTTAGTGTGAATATTTAATATCATGGTACATTTCACTCTAATGGTTTGATTGTGTGAATCTGTGGAACACTTTTGTTGTTTTTTTTTTCACTTTTTTCCACTGTGATGCAACCATAGACTTGATATATATTACTTGGGGGATCGAGAGGGGCTTCCCCTTGCAAAAAAAAAAAGTTTTTGTGTTTTTTATTTTTTATTTTTTTTTGGCTCACCATTTTTTATATTTAATTTTTAATAACTAGTGAACTGAAAAGTGTGCTTCAATGGCTCGCAGGAAAACCATCTATCAGGCATGTTTTGTATTCTCACTGCTTAATGGTGTTATATGACTTCACAACTGCCAACATGTGACTGTTTAATTGAAACCTTCCTAAGCTCTAAGGAATAGAATGGAAAACTTCAGTCAGAAAGAAGAAAGCTGAACATCCTGTTGTTTGAACTGTGGCATCCATACTTGTATTATAGGTATGCAGTAAAAAAACAGAAATACAGTTTCAGCAAAAATTTAAAGATAGCTGCATAGAAAATATACAGAATTAGCACATATATTTTTTAATGGGAAATCAGTAGGAGTTTTCCTCACAGTGTTTGCACTCCAATTGGGATTTCCAGAACAAAACACTTTACCCATGTAGTGTGCTTGTGCTACTCACTTGATCTTGTCCAAAAGACCCAAGTTCCCCACAGTTCATTGGTTAATAAGATCTGCTACTCTAAAGGCTTTAGTCTGTCTCTCTAAATGGGAAAATGTGTTTCACAGCAGCAGAACACAACACTATATGCATTAGCATGCAGACACGTAGCATTTGTCGAGTGTATGAGTACAGCCTCAGTAGATGCCACTCTTCTGGTTGGGTCATTCGGAGATGCTTGGGGTAAGCTGCTGGTACTCACTTTGGTATAGAATGTTGTGAAGTCTGAAGCTGTAATCAAAGCAGCAGGCTATTCTGCACAGAAAAGCAGAGTTCTTTACAATGCTAACTAGTACGAGAAAGTCTAGAAGAATCTTTGCAGCCTGGTAATATATAGTCTTCTATTCTTTGCAAGCAGTGGAAGGATGGAAGCATGGAAGCATTAATAATGACATGCTTACTTCTGCGAGGCAGACTGTATTCTCACGTGGAGAATAATCTTTTATGCAGCTGTTTGATTTGCTGATTGTTACGTTTTGAAAAGATTACAAATGGTGTAGTGGTACAACTCAATCCAGTTGAAAGCTGAGATAGTTAATGACAGATAATATTTCTATCTACCTATCTATCTATCTATCTATCTATCTATCTATCTATCTATCTAGCCATCTGTCTCTATTCCATGTTTAAAGATTTAGTTTTATGTGCCACTCTAAAGTAATTAAAACCAAAGGGCATTGCTGCAGTCAGGGCATCACTGAAAATTTAGGGTAACTGAGTCTTATGACAATTTACTCCTTACCAGTATCCACCCTTAAACTGTACCCACCTGTCTCGAGGAAGACTAAGCCTGTCAAGCCCAGGTCGAATTTGCAAATATTCATCCACTCATCCAGGTCCCATTTGAAAGAAGATAGCATATCACACTGCTTGAAATCTGATGTACCTATTTCTCTAAGGTGTTTTATTTATATGCTGGTCACAGTGCAGACTGGATAAGAAGTTGTTGACTGCAACTGAGCTGGAAAATATAAGTATCTTGATTTTTTTGATTATTTTTACAGATTACTGTTTTTAAAATTTAATATATATATATATATAGCACTTTGTCTATTCTGTATCTTTACAAATCCTTATCTGTTTAAAAACTTTCATTTGTGTCTCTAGTGCTTGCTGGCTGTAGGCTATTGTTTTAACTGAAGCATTTCCTCTGTGTAATTATCTTTTGGCTAGTGGGGGCTGGTTCTTTTCTGTTCTGAAAAGCTGTTTTGGTATTTAAGCCCTAACTTTGATAGGGTTTCTGTCTTTACACACAGTGCAGACTGGATAAGAAGTTGTTGACTGCAACTGAGCTGAAAATATAAGTATCTTGTTTTTTTTATTATTTTTACAGATTACTGTTTTTAAAATTTAATATATATATATATATAGCACTTTGTCTATTCTGTATCTTTACAAATCCTTATCTGTTTAAAAACTTTCATTTGTGTCTCTAGTGCTTGCTGGCTGTAAGCTATTGTTTTAACTGAAGCATTTCCTCTGTGTAATTATCTTTTGGCTAGTGGGGGCTGGTTCTTTTGTGTTCTGAAAAGCTGTTTTGGTATTTAAGCCCTAACTTTGATAAGGTTTCTGTCTTTACACACAGTGCAGACTGGATAAGAAGTTGTTGACTGCAACTGAGCTGAAAATATAAGTATCTTGGTTTTTTTGATTATTTTTACAGATTACTGTTTTTAAAATGTAATACATATATATAGCACTTTGTCTATTCTGTATATTTACAAATCCTTATCTGTTTAAAAACTTTCATTTGTGTCTCTAGTGCTTGCTGGCTGTAGGCTATTTTGTCCCACCCTCCCTCCCTGTTGGTGTGTTGCTCTTATACTTGGTGGCTTTGCAGTTGCCCGCCCCTACTGTGACACTCCTCCCAGTCTAGTGTCATTAGCTCATTCTGCCTAATACAGAGAGAACATTTGATAAGGCCTTCTGTTCCTCCTTTTTCCGTTTCAAAAAATAAAACAAAACTTTTTTTTTTTTTTCTTTCGCCTGAACCTCCTTGTGTTCTGACTGTGCTTCTCAAACATTTTGGAATTATACAGTATATTTCAGAGCATTTATTATAACTGTAATAGCCTTAATATTGCTACAACTCAAGTGCTCTAGGTTGCACTGCATCTGAAGTGTTTGTGTGTTTTAGCTGCTTTTCTGTATATATAGACTTTTCTGTTTCTTTTACTAAATAAGCTCTGTAAAGTTGTTTTATTGCATTTCTGCCTGTATTTCTGAGGTTTTTTTTTTGCACTCTTAAAGTTTGCTTTTGCTTAGTTTAATTGGTAGGCTACACACTCAAGTGCGCTAGCCGAATTAAAGCATTTACTGTGTTTCTGTACCTAATTTCTGCTACTTTGTAATAAAAAAAAAAAAAAAAAAAAAATTCCTTGTTTCTCGCCTTTACTGAACTAGAATAGTCCAGTCTTCAGGTATTGCTGATCTCTGGGCTGTGTCATAGTTCCTGTGTTGCCCATATCCTTATTTGGATAGGAGGAAGCTTCTTTGTTCACCAGTGAGAGTGGGGAGCTCTGAGCAGCCTATCTGTCCCTTGAGGAGTGGTTCCAGCCCAGTGACCTGTAGCTTATGGGCCATTTTGGGCCATTTCCTATCTCTTTCTAACCCCCTGCTTTAAAGCCAGCTTTAGCGCACTTTTGCGCTTGTAATTTAAAGTTTGTCCTGTTTTTTGCATTTACCTGTTGAGGCTACACACTCAAGTATGCTTGCCTGTGTCACATATTTACTGCATTTTCCTGCTATTTGTTTAAAAAAAGAAAAACAAAAAAAAAATTATTATCCTTGTTTCCCATCTTTCCTAACCTAGAGTAGTCCAAATACAGGCTTTGCTGTATTCTGGACTTTTGGAAAGTTCCTGTGTTGCCATTTCCTTTCTTGGATTAAGGGAGGCTTCTTTGTTCACCAGTGGCAGTGGGGAGCTTAGAGCAGCCTATCTATCCCTGGAGGAGTGTTCCCAGCACAAGAATCTGGTAGTCTACTGGCCATTTTGGGCCAATTTCTAGCTCTTTCAAATCCCCCTGTATAAAACCCGCTTTGGCAAGGTTTTTGCGCTTGTTACTACTCAGCCAAGCTCCTCGTGGTCCTGCAGAGTGGTGCTAGCAGCAGAGAGGCTAAAAGAGCGACTGCTAACCTGATAAGTGTTTTTTCCTGCTACTACCTGGGCGACTGTCCAATCTAGCTAAACTGCAAATATTTCTGCTTCTTGAACTGTTTTAAACTGCTTAAAGTTGTTTTTGCACCTGCACTTTTTAAGTTTGTCCTGTTTGTTGCATTTACCTGTTGAGGCTACACACTCAAGTGTGATAGCCTGTGTTACATATTTACTGCATTTTCCTGCTATTTGTTGAAAAAAAAAAAAAAAAAAATTATCCTTGTTTCCCGTCTTTCCTGACCTAGAGTAGTCCAAATACAGGCTTTGCTGTATTCTGGACTTTTGGAAAGTTCCTGTGTTGTCCATTTCCTTTCTTGTATAGAGGGAGGTTTCTTTGTTCACCAGTGGCAGTGGGAAACTTAGAGCAGCCTATCTATCCCTGGAGGAGTGTTCCCAGCACAAGAATCTGGTAGTCTATTGGCCATTTTGGGCCAATTTCTAGCTCTTTCAAATCCCCCTGTATAAAACCCGCTTTGGCGAGGTTTTTGCGCTTGTTACTACTCAGCCAAGCTCCTCGTGGTCCTGCAGAGTGGTGCTAGCAGCAGAGAGGCTAAAAGAGCGACTGCTAACCTGATAAAAGTGTTTTTTCCTGCTACTACCTGGGCGACTGTCCGATCTAGCTAAACTGCAAATATTTCTGCTTCTTGAACTGTTTTAAACTGTCTAAAGTTGTTTTTGCACCTGCACTTTTAAAGTTTGTCCTGTTTGTTGCATTTACTTGTTGAGGCTACACACTCAAGTACGCTAGCCTGTGTTACATATTTATTGCAATTTCCTGCTGTTTGTTGCAAAAAGAAAAAAAAAGTTATCCTTGTTTCCCATCTTTCCTGACCTAGAGTAGTCCAAATACAGGCTTTGCTGTATTCTGGACTTTTGGAAAGTTCCTGTGTTGCCATTTCCTTTCTTGGATAGAGGGAGGCTTCTTTGTTCACCAGTGGCAGTGGGGAGCTTGGAGCAGGCTATCTGTCCCTGGAGGAGTGTTCCCAGCACAGGAATCTGGTAGTCTGTTGGCTGTTTTGGGCCAATTTCTAGCTCTTTCAAGTCCGCCTGTATAAAACCCGCTGTAGCGCGGCTTTGCGTGATTTTATGCATAGCGCTTCATCGAGCAGCGCCGCTTATTTGGGTTTGAGCCTTGGAACTGATCTAGTTCTCATAATAAACACTCTATTCCTATGCTAAAGCCTAGTACTTGCTCACTAAAGCAATTATATAAGTCAGCACTAAAAAAATTAAAAGCACTACACCCTCACAAACTCCCCTTGAGTAACTTGTTCCCCACTGGCCCTTTTTTTCAATTATAAAGGAATTCCCAATACTATTCTAGCATGTCCAAAGGTCAGTTGTCAATCTCCTCTCCGGTCCAGCTGGTGAACCTGGGAATCTTGAGGCAATGTTACAACTGCCTAATGTACACAGACAACCCTCTCCTCCTCCCAACAAATTCCAACACACGTGAGAGATGCAACCATATAGCCAAACTGGAGGCTAAGCTCTCTCAACTCAGTACTGGCGTAACCAGTCAGGAGGAGAAGGAAACCACACTCACTACAATTCCAGTCTCACATAGACCTACCACGACAGCAAACCAAACACATAAACACACAAAAACATACTTGGAGGCTCTAAATAAAAATCTGCCTAAGCAGCAGAGACCTCCAAAGCAGACACCCAAGCAACCGCTACCCCAAAACAAAACACATGCAACACATAGCTCACAAAGCCAGTGTGCGAACAGTCACAGCCCTTAAGGCTAAACAACACACCTGATACACTTGTAATAGGTGACTCTATCATCAGGCACACTGGCGTCCGCTCACCAGGCTGAACAAGGAGAAGGTCACGGTGAGCTGCCTATCAGTGCTAGGATCCGCCACATAACACAAGCACTCAGGTCACTCCAAGGCAAGTACAAATATGACTCAGTCATTGTCCATGCTGGTGTGAATGATCTGAGACGCACCTCCCTGGACTACATGAAAAGAGACATAGAGGAGCTCTCTGGGCATGTAGCCCAGGCCGGTATGACCCTGACCTTGAGTAGCATCTTACCCTCACCAAGAATGATGCCACAGTATGAAGACAAGATTATCAATTTCAACAATTGGCTTAAGTATTGGTGTCATTCAAAGGGGATCCAATGCCTGTCAGCCTGGGATGACATGCTCGACAAGCCACGATGCTTCGCTAGGGATGGCTTGCACCTGTCACCGCTGGGCTTTCGGATATTGGCAAAGGCTCTTGCTACCCCATAGTGCCTTTTTAGGCAAGGCTCAAAAGACAAACCCACCTCCATAGGTATCACAAGGGATAAGAAACTAAGAGTAATGCTACTCAACGCCAGAAGTCTAAACCTCAAGATGCACGCACTCAAAACTCTCCTTAGCATGGAGAACATCGATATCTGTGCAGTAACAGAAACCTGGTTCAAGGCTCTCGAGAGCACCCCAGCACTACCAGGTTATACCTCATACCATGCTTTTCGCCCCAAAACTTGGACCGAACCACAAAAGGAGGGAGTATCGATATTAGTCAAAGATACCCACACCTCCAGGTTGGTGGCACAGCACGAAGCATCAGAGACTATCCATGTGCAACTAACAGTGGGTAAAACTGCCTTCCAGTTTATAGCCTGCTACAGACCACCCTCCCAAACCCAGGAACCCCACTCGGCCTTCCTGAGAACACTGGAAAATATGAAGGTCTCTCCAAACACCATTATATTGGGTGACTTCAACTACCCAACCATAGACTGGGAGCATTACTCTAGCTCCAACACCTAGCCCAAAGGTTCCTAGAATTTATAAACTCAAATGCTATGGAACAACTTGTTACCACTCCCACAAGAGGGAAAACATACTGGACCTGATCATCACCAACATGGGGACTCTATGCTCCAGACCAGAAGTGTATCCCTCACTGGTAAGATCAGACCATAAACTAATCTCACTGGATATTCACATCCCGACCCCACCCCATGCCCAGAAAACCACAGTGAAAAACTTCTCTAAAGCAAATTTCACACTCCTCAAAATCGAGGTGGAATCCTTCAAAGCCCGGGCCTCTGGATAATCTGCCCAGACCACAAAATCCTTTATAAACGCATTCTATGAACACCTTCAGGAATGCATGGATCATGCAATCCCAAATAAAACCAAGACCCAATCCTCCAAAGGCAGGCGTCCTGTCTGGTGGACCCCAGCCATAAACAAACTATACAATAGAAGGAGGAAGCTACTACATGACAGAGCAAAATCCCAAAAGGGAAGGCATCTCTGATCAGTATTAGCAAAAACTATGGGCACTCATAAAATCGTCTAAGGCCAGCTTGAGAGAAAAATTGCACAGGACACTAAGGATAATCACAAGGCTTTCTTTAGTTATGTTAGGAACCTGGGTGGGAATTCCCAGATATGCTCAGAATTAGTCCAAAATGACAAAAATACACCGAACCCACAGACATTGCCAACATCCTAGCTGACAGGTTCAGCGCAAACTTCTCCCCTCCCACCAAAAGGGCTAATATCTATCCCAGCAGAGTGCTGCTCCTGACATCTCAGATGCTTAGGTAAGAGCTGCCCTCTCCAAAGCAAGAAACACAGCATCAATGGGACCAGGCGGTGTCCCGGGCTGCGTCCTACATGAACTCCAAGAAGAGCTAAACCCAAACCTAAAACTACTGTTCAATCTCAGCCTTACTACAGGATATGTACCCAAAGAGTGGCGTACAGCAACAGTGGTCCCTCTCCACAAAGGTGGTGCCTCAACGGATCCTGGAAACTATCGCCCCATAAGTCTCACTAGCTTGGTCTGCAAAGCTATGGAAAGGATCATCATGGACCTTATAAATAAAGATATTGGGGACCTACAGACACTGGATCCTACCCAGTTCGGCTTTGTTAAGGGCAGATCCTGCCTCTTAAACCTGGTCAATTTCTTTGAAACAGTCACCAAGGCCATTGACAAGGGGAAGGTTTTCCACACAGCCTACCTGGACCTCGCAAAAGCCTTCGATACAATACCCCACTCGGGCATTATAGATAAGCTCACCAGCTTAAATATAAACCCCTATGTCACTAGATGGGTTGCAAACTGGCTCAAGGACAGAACCCACATGGTTAGAATAGCTGGAGCCATGTCAAACTCCAAACCAGTTACAAGTGGCGTCCCACAAGGCTCAGTCTTGGGACCTCTCTTGTTCGGTATATATTTCTCGGAGGTACAGGCCAACATGGAAGGACTGTGGCTGACCAAGTTCGCAGATGACTGCAAACTGGGCACCATAATAGACTCTCCAGCTGACACAAGCATCCTCCAAAAGGGCCTCATAGAAACAGACAACTGGTGCCAGAGCCATGGCCTCAAGCTAAACGCCAAAAAGTGTATAGTCATCCCCTTTGGCAAAAACAAAGTGCCCACAAATTACCACATAGGTGGTAATCCATTAAGTACAGAAGAAGTAATTAGGGACCTAGGGACCCAAGTTGATAGCAATCTCTCATTTGACAACCACGTGGCCAAAGTGGTTAGAAAAACATTTTATATAGCCCACCTAATCATGAAGGGATTCACATCTAGGACAGGGAGGTCATCGTGCCTCTTTACTCATCCCTCATCAGGCCCATAATTGAGTACAATGCCCTTTTGGGATGTACCTTACCAGACACCTGCAGCAACTGGAAAGACCCCAAAAGTACCTCACCAAGAGGATCAAGGGGCTCAAACAGATGCCGTATGCTGCCGGTTAAAGAAACTCCAGCTCTACTCAGTGGCATACCGCCTGCTCAGAGGCGATCTGTGCCTGACTTATAAAGCCATGTCCAACCCGGAATTAATGGACATGCTGCACCTCAGAAAATCCAAATCCCATCGAGCTACGCGCTCGAGGGACTTAAACCTCAGCACTGAAATAAATAGGACATGCTGGAGGGACAGATTCATAACCCAGAGGCTCCCTTCACTCTGGAATAAAATCCCAGTCCAGGTTAGGCAGAGTCCCTCATTGACTCTCTTCAAGAGGAATCTTGATGAGTGGATGGGAGATCGTAGGTTTACCCCGGGTATCACTTCTGTGTCACTGTTAGACAGAAGCGCAGTATACTAACCTTGAAAAAGGGCATAGCAAAATTAATTTAAAATGGGTGGCGAAAGCCATACACACTCTGGCTAGGCTTATAAATGCCCTAGGGCAGATAGCCTAGTATAAACCTATGAACCTATGAACCTAAGATTTATATCCTTGATTCTAGTATTTGTGGCACTATTTGATTTGTGGAGTTACAAGAGATTCAGGACTACTGGGCCTCTGATGGCATTTGAAGCAAGACATAGGTCTTCCCTCAAGATTCTATAAGATACTGAATAAAGAGACGGTGCTTCTGTTTTTTTATTTTTATTTTTTTCTGGTAGCTTAGGGTTTTTTGGTCAGTGGTCTTCTCGGGAACCTCTGTGATCTTTTTAGTTGTTTTATATGTCTAGTGAGGAACATCCCATAGAGGGGGCTGTACTCAAAAACTGGCCTAATTAATGCCGGATGTAAGGGAATAATGAAGTGATTAGATCTGAATGGTGCCTCCTTTGCAATTAGTTGTACCAAGGAGGAGGACTTTCTGACTGCTGTCATTACTTGATAAAAGGAAAGAGAATTCCCAACCCAAGTTCCAATGAGGATTATGAGCAGGCCACCAATCATAATCGAGTGTTTTAGCTGCTTTTCTGTATATATAGACTTTTCTGTATATGTAGACTGGCTACTTATTCTACTGTATTACTGCCTCTTAGATCATTTTTCAGTAGTGCACTTGCCTTGCTTCATTTAAAAAGTTTTAAATTGCTAATTTTGTAGAGTTTTAATTGTATTTACTGTTTAGGGCTACACACTCGTGTGTTAGCCTTTTCTGTGTTTATTTAATGTATTATTGCATTGTTTAGCCTGTTTTAACAAAAAAAAAAACTATCTTGCTTGCTCGTTTCTCACCTTTCATAGCTAGTATAGTCCAGATCCCAGACTTTGCTGGTTGCAGGACTTTATTTTCTCTGTTCAGAGCTATCCAGACCTTGCTGTGGTAGAGGGAAGTCCTACTGCTTAGAGCATTGTACTGCCTGTCTGACACTAGAGGAGTGGTTTCCAGCTCTGAAATTGTAATTTTAGCCATTTTGGGCTGATTTCTATCCCTTTCAACTTTCTGGCTTAAAAATGTGCATGTTTGCACATTTTTCTCATTGTGTAGCACCACCGGGCTACGGTTAAATAATTCCAGGTGCCAGAAAGTCTGGTCTTCAAATTCTCCTTTAGAGCTAGCTGGTTTCTCAGTCGTAACACTAAAATCTGAACCCCTGTGACTAGCACTTGCTCTAGAACCTGCTGGAAAGCACTAGGAAGCCTTAAACTGATACAAGCACTCAACTCTCGTTGTTAATAAGGAGAAATTAATTGTAGGCACTAAACAGCCTATAATTGCAAAGTACCTTGCAAAGGTAAGGGAAAACAGCTCTTGTACTTTACAAAAAAGCACCTAAACAGGCATGTCCAAGGGTCAGCTTCCCGTGATTTCTCCTGTCCACCTGGTGAACATGGGCATACTGGGGCAATGCAGCAACTGCCTCATGTACACAGACAACCCTCTCCTCCTACCACCCAACACTACAATCTGCGAGAGATGCACTTACATAGCCAAACTGGAAGCAAGGCTCTCTCCAGCCAAGATTGTGCTAGACAGTCAAGAGAAGAAGGTTAACACCTGCACTACACCTCAAGCAACACATAGCCCTTCAAAATCCACACCATCAACACCCACATATAGCAACACTAATCTCACATATGCGGAGGCCCTTAACATTAACCTGCCCAAGCAACAAGGACCTCCGAAGCTGAAACAGAAACAAACACCAGTGACAACCAAAGTGACACATAAATCACAACACCAGTGTGCCACCCAACAACAGCCCCTAAGGCAAGACAATGTATGCAACACTTTAGTCATAGGTGACTCTATAGTCTGGCACACTAATGTCCCACTCACCAGGCTAAACAAGGAGAAAAATTACAGTCAGTTGCCTGTCGGGTGCCAGGATCCACCACATAACGCACGCACTCAAGTCACTCCACAACAAGTACAAATACGACTCTGTCATTGTCCATGTTGGAGTGAATGACTTGAGATGTACCTCCTTGGACTACATGATAAGAGACATGGAAGAGCTCTTGGATCATGTGGCCCAGGCAGGTATGACCCTAGCCCTGAGTAGCATCCTGCCTTCGCCCAGAATGATACCACAGTATAAGGACAAAATGATTGACTTCAGCAATTAGCTATGCTTCTGATGTCATTCAAAGGGGATCCAGTATCTGTCTGCCTGGGATGACATGATCGACAAACCAGAGATGGTCTGCACCTGTCACCCACTAGGATTCAAGTTACTGGCTAAAGCTCTCACAACCTCTATAGTGCCTTTTTTAGGCAAGATTCGAAGGACAAAACTGCCACCGTAAGAGATACAAGCATGCAAAATCTGAAGGTAATGCTACTCAATGCTAAAAGTCTAAACCTCCAAATGCACTCTCTCGAGGCACTCCTAAAAATGGAGAAAATCAATATCTGTGCAGTAACTAACTCTTACCACACTTTTCGGCCACCAAACCAAGACCAAAACACTAAAGGTGGAAGAGTGTCCATATTCACCAAGGATATTCACACCTCCAGGCTAGTTGCCCAACACAATGCATCTGAAATTCTCCAGGTGCGACTAACACTAGGTAAGACTGCAATCCAAATTGTAGCTTGCTACACACCCCCCACCATGCCCCAAAGTTCTCACTACACCTTTTTAAACATACTGGAAAATATTAAGATACAACCTAACACCCTAATACTGGGTGATTTCAACTACCCTGCCATTAACTGGGAAAACTACTCAGGTACCAACACCTTTTCCCAACGGTTCTTGGAATTCATAAATTCCAATGCCCTGGATCAAGTAATCCATTGTCCAACCAGGGGCTCCAATATCCTAGACATGGTCATTACCAACATGGGAGATAGATGCTTCACACCAGTGGTCACCCCCTCATTGCTCAGGTCTGACCATAAGCAAATCACCATTGACATCCACATCCCACCCCCACCCACCAGTAAGGAAACCTCCGTAAAAAACTTCTCCAAAGCCAACTTCATGCTACTCAAGTCAGAAGTGACAAACTTCATGACACCCATGCAGATGGGAGCTGAAAGTTCGACTGCTGAATCCTACACTAAGGCACTGTATGAGCACATACACTCATGCATGAATCGTGCCATCCCAAATAGAACCAAAACGCTTTCCTCCAAAAAAAGAAAGCCAATCTGGTGGTCCCCTGCCATAAACAAACTATACAACAGAAGAAAGAAGCTGTTGCAAAAAAGGAAAATCCCAGGATGCAAAAAACTCCCTTACCAGCCTCAGTAAGAAGTTGAGATCCCTCATAAAATCCCCCAAAGCTAGTTACGAAAATAAAATTGCCAAAAATTCCAAAGACAGCCACAAGGCATTCTATAGTTATGTCAAGAATCTAAATGGCAATGCTCAGATATGCTCTGAGCTACAACAGAATGGCATTAAATATACTGATCCCAAGGATATGGCCAATATCCTGGCAGATCAATTTAGTGCAAACTTCACCCCCCTCTCACCCTGTAAAGCGCCCATCTTAAGAACCGAAAGATTGCCAAATTCTGGTAATAATGGCCACACAGGTAAAAAAATGCACTCTCCAAAGCTAAGAATACAGCTTCCATGGGACCAGATGACATCCCAGTCTGTGTACTACATGAACTACAAAATGAACTGGCACCTCACCTAAGTGTCATGTTTAATCATAGCCGAAAGATTGCCAAGTTCTGGTAATAATGGCCACACAGGTAAAAAATGCACTCTCCAAAGCTAAGAATACAGCTTCCATGGGACCAGATGACATCCCAGTCTGTGTACTACATGAACTACAAAATGAACTGGCACCTCACCTAAGTGTCATGTTTAATCATAGCCTCACCTCAGGCTTCGTGCCCACTGAGTGGCGCACAGCTACAGTTATCCCACTCCACAAGGGGGGATCCACCTTGGATCCCGGGAACTACCGTCCCATCAGTCTGATGAGCCTGATCTGTTAGGGCATGGAATACATTATCATGGAACTTATAAACAAAGACATTGGCAACCTTCAAACACTGGACCCCATCCGGTTTGGGTTTGTGAAGGGCCGATCTTGTCTCCTGAACCTGATTGACTTCTTTGAATCAGTCTCCAGAGCTGTGGACAAGGGTAAGGCGGTCCACACATCCTATCTGGAACTCACCAAGGCCTTCGACACCATCCCCCACTCTGGAATCATAGATAAACTTACTAAGCTGGGCATTAATCCCTACATCACTCGATGTGTTGCCAATTGGCTTACTGACAGAACCCAGACTGTAAAAGTAGTCAGTTCCAAATCCAGCTCCAGACAAGTGACAAGTGGAGTAACTCAGGGGTCAGTCCTGGGACTGCTCTTGTTTGGCATCTACTTCTCTGAAGTACAGGCCAACACTAAGGGACTCTGGCTAACAAAGTTCACAGATGATTGCAAACTGAGAGCCATTATTGAATCCCCAAATGATGTGGCTATTCTACAAAAGGGCCTTACAGAAACAGATGCTTGGTGCCAGAGCCATGGGCTCATGCTTAATTCCAAGAAATGTATAGTTATCCCTTTGGCAAAAAACATGTACCCATGAATTACCACATAGGTGGCAGTACACTAAACAATGAGTGTGTGATGAGAGACTTAGGGACACAGGTGGACAGTGGTCTCACCTTCGATAACTACATCACCACAACAGTCAGGAAATCCTTCTATGTGGCACACCTCATCACTAAGGACTTTTCATCTAAAAAAAAGGAGGTCATTGTCCCTCTATACTCATCCCTCATTAAACCCATTAAAGAGCACAATGCCCCATTTGGTATGTACCTCACAAGACATCAGCAACAGAAATACCTCACTAAAAGAATCACAGGCCTAAAGCAGATGCCCTATACTGACCGTCTAAAAAAACTCCAGCTATACTCTGTCGCATATCATCTATTCAGAGGCGATCTATGCTTAACATACAAGGCCATGTCAAACCCTGAGTTGTTGGACATGCTCCACTTAAAAAAATCCCAATTCCTCAGAGCCACACACTCCAGGGATCTAAACCTTGTCATCACAATGAACAAAACATGCTGGAGGGATAGGTTCCTGACCCAGAGACTCCCCATACTCTGGAATAGACTCCCCATACATGTCAAGCAGAACACCTCCTTGGCACTCTTCAAAAGGAACCTTGATGATTGGATGGGAGATAGGAAATTCACCCCAGGGATCACGTCAGTTGCCCTGCTAGACAGGGGTCCAGGGAAGAAATATCCAGGGAATTGTTATGGCTAGGTTTGTAATAGTGCTAGGGTCAATAGCTTAGTACCAACCTATGAACCTATAACCTGCTTATTGTGTGTTCGAGACAAGGATGCCAAGAAACTCACCCCAAAGATGAAGCAGGGGGTGCTTACATGTCTCACATTATAGTAGTGCTTAACTGATTTATCTTTTTCTGGATATCAGAGTGTAATCACTGCACTCTGTACACTACAACATTCTTATCTGAAGTAGGGTATTATCTTTGCTTTAAACTGGGGGAGATGCTGTATACCTAATGTAACAATATTATAATTCATTGCATTTAATTTGAGGTCTTTCTCAACCGCTTTGGCATGAGAGGGAGTCCTGACAATGAGTCTGTTTATAGATGTCTGAAAAGTCCATTAGCAAGAAGACTTGGTTCATGGTCTAGAGATCAGAAAAGTAAATGCTGAACAAAAGAGATCCCAGCACTGAGCCCTGTGGGACACAGTTATTCACCTTCATACTCTGCCTTAAGACACCTGCTACCTGCACTCTGTGATTTCTGTCTTTTAACCAGTCTCCTCTCTGAATTACCACATAGGGATGTTTTTAATACATTAAGGTTACTAACTACATAGCATGGGGGATGATGTCAAATGCTTTGGCCAGATCAAGGTACACTGTGTCAATATCATAACTGCAGTTTACAGCCTATGTTACCCTTTCAAAGAAGTTAACAAAACTCATTAGACAAGATCTACTCTTGACAAAGTCATACTGATACAGGTCTATTCTGATGAGATTTTTGATATTATAGTTTATCAGGTCAGTTATAATATGTTCAGTGAGATTCATCAGGCTGATGAACCTATAATTCCCAAGGTCAGAAGTAGGACCACCTTCATGGAGTGGTATCAGTACTGCTGTGCAGCAAACCTCAGGGTCAAAGCCTGTGGCTAAATCCAATTTAAATAGTTTAAGGAGTGGCTGTGCCACAGTTTGTTTAGTACTGTTTACAGCCAGGTATATTATCAGGTCCCATGAAGGAAGGAAGGATGTATTTTTGTTTTGGTGAGCACTGTCATTACATGTTCTTTAAGGATCTATATCAATTTGTTAAAGGTTCTTCATCGACCTGTAACCACAGAAAATTTAATTCCACAAACATTCACATTGAAAAAATATTTCACCAGGGAAAGGAAGCACTTGACCAGCACTACACTGGATCACACACCGCAGGATGGCAAACTCACCCAAGTGGAGGGATGTACTCCTCACACCCCCCCCCCCCCCAACTATATATACCAACTTCAAGATCACACTACAGTGGGGAAAAAGGCAAATTTGTGTTGTTGGCCAACTGTTTCCTTTCCCTACTTAAATGTTTTGTGGATGTGGATATTCACTGAACTGCACGTTCAGTGGTTTTGGGTCGATGAAGAAAAGTTTGCAGAAGTGAACCTTCAACAAATTGATATAGACCTGTTCTTTATTGATGATGAGGGTCTGAGAAATTCACAGATAAGTGAGATTTGGATAGTCATCTCTTGGGTAAAATTTACACTGAATTTGTTTTGTAGTATGTTGGAAATGTGTACTGGATTAGAGTATATGGTGTTATCATGAATATATTTAGAGCAATGTTGAGTGCTATTTCTTGGTCTCCTAATAAAGCTAAAGAAGGATTAGTAATTGTCCTTAGCTTCAGATGCTAATCTAAGTTCATGGGGCTGCTACAGTAAATCTAGTAGGAATTTTTCAGTTTTTCTGTCAATTTTTGATGTTATCCTTACTATCATGAGCTTTTAATCTAGTGTATATTTTGAGGATTTTTTTCTTTTATTGTAAAGTTTATTTATGTTGGTGGACCACCACAGTGGTTTGTTTTTAAAAATCCTACTAAACTTAAATATGGTTGAGTCTTTATTATTTTATTTTACATTTGTTTATGGTCTAACTTGACCAGGAAAGGAGATACCAGGGAAATTGTACATAAAGAAGTTATTTTATTTTATTAATTTATTTAACATTTGTTTACCAGGAAAGTCCGACTGGACACAGGTCCTTTTTCAGCAGTGGCCCAGGAAGAATAGCTCCATAATATATTATATTACTGAGGACCAAGTCAAGAATAATATGTCCTTTCAAGGGTTTGTTAGCAATCCAGTCCAAAAAAATTTGTTTTTTTAGATTTAAGAACTTTTGGGCATATCCTAATCTGGAGGTATGGGTGCTAGAATTTATTGAGGTGTAGTTAAAGTCTCTTAAAATGTATTTATTTATTTATTCATTATTTGTTTAGCAGAAAATGACTGCAAACTGGGAGCCATTATTGAATCCCCAAATGATGCGGATACTCTACAAAAGGGCCTTACAGAAACAGATGCTTGGTGCAAGAGCCATGGGCTCAAGCTCAATGCCAAGAAATGTATAGTTATCCCCTTTTTGAAAAAACATGTACCCGTGTATTGCCACATAGGTGGCAGTACACTAAACACCGAAAGTGTGATAAGAGATTTAGGGACACAGGTCGACAGTAGTCTCACCTTCGATAACCACATCGCCACAACAGTCAGGAAATCCTTCTATGTGGCACACCTCATCGCTAAGGGCTTTTCATCGAGAAAAACGGAGGTCATTGTCCCACTGTACTCATCCCTCATTAGACCGATTATAGAATACAACGCCCCATTTGGTATGTACCTCTCAAGACATCTGCAACAACTGGAAAGGCCGCAGAAATACCTCACTAAAAGAATCACAGGCCTAAAGCAGATGCTCTACGCTGACCACCTTAAAAAACTCCAGCTATACTCTGTCACATATCGTCTACTCAGAGGCGATCTCTGCTTAACATACAAGGCCATGTCAAACCCAGAGCTGTTGGACATGCTACACTTAAAGAAATCACAATCCCTCAGAGTTACACACTCCAGGGATCTAAACCTTGTCATCACAATAAACAAAATATGCTGGAGGGATAAGTTCCTGACCCAGAGACTCCCCAGAATCTGGAATAGACTGCCCATACATGTCAAGCAGAGTTCCTCTTTGGCTCTCTTCAAAAGGAACCTTGACGGTTGGATGGGAGAAAGGTAATTCATCCCGGGGATCACATTAGTCGCCCTGCTAGACATGGGTCCAGGGAA
This sequence comes from Protopterus annectens, assembly GCF_019279795.1. Taxonomy (NCBI): domain Eukaryota; kingdom Metazoa; phylum Chordata; order Ceratodontiformes; family Protopteridae; genus Protopterus; species Protopterus annectens. The sequence goes on along the minus strand of NC_056729.1, from coordinate 358,647,376 downwards.
GTAAATAGTGTGGGAAGAAATAGCCAGGGAATTGTTATGGCTAGGCTTGTATAGGCCCTAGGGCTGATAGCCTAGTACCAACCTATGAACCTATGAAAAGTCTGACTGGGACAGAGCCCATTCTCAGCAGCGGCCCAGGGAGAAATGCTCCAGATGCATGTCTTTGGACTGTAGAAGGAAACCAGAGCACCCTGAGGGAACCCACACAAATGCAGGGAGGAAATACAGACTACACACAGAAGGCAACCCAGCTAAGAATCAAACTGGAGAATCTCTTGCTGTGAATCGACAATGCTAACTGCTGCACCACTGTGCCACTCAAAACAATGGAGTTCTTGTTCATAGTGAGTTCATTAAGTACATTTAAGAAACATAAATGATTTTTAGGAGATACGGAGGGAGTCCTGTACCAAGTTATAAATTACTAGTTGGTCATGTTTACTGTGATTTGGAAAGTGACATCTCTGGGTCTCTGAGAATCTGTATAGAGGTGATATGGTTCCTAATAAAGCTCAATTGTCATTGGGTTTGACGCTATGGTAGGTGCAAACTCTAAGTATAGATGAAGTGTCTTAAGAACATTTAAGCAAAGTTTCAGTAATTACACAGGTAGGATATATGTTGCAAATACAGGAGAGCACCAAGGTTAGTCAGTTTGTTGTTGAGACTTTTGGCAGTGAGTAGAAATACTTTAATATGATCTTGCTTTAGATCTGATATGTCAGTTATACTGGTATGTCCAATAGCCAGACTCTGATTAAAAGGCAGCAAAGGCTTTAGCCAGTATGAGGAAGGGAAGCCTATGAATGAGAGCAGTAGGTCATCCATTGCAATTTGGACTGTCAAGTACCTCATCCCATGTTGACACATACTAGATTTCCCCTGGAATGGGATCAACTATTTAGTCAATTGTTGAAGCCAATTATCTTTTCTTTGCACATAACCATCATTCTTGGAGAAGAAAGGATTGAATTCAGGACCATGTCTTTCTTGTATCTGTGACATGCTTGGAGAACTCTGACTTGTTTCTTTACATATTTGTCAGCGCTTTCTATCCAAAATGTATAACCATATGTAAATCGCCACCAAATACAATACTTGCCAGGTGAAAGGGTCTTGAGGGCCCCTTTGATATCAGAAATCCTGGTACCTGAAAAACAACTCACTCACTGTTACTCTGTCTTTGTCCAACCTAGTGAGAGGATAATTAGTATGCCTCATTACAGAATCACTAATTACTAAAACACTTTTATTTGGAGAATGGTCTGGTGTACTGGTTTTGAGATAATTTAACTCTTGGTGACTTTTTATTGAAAGTGTTCCTGAAAATGATGTGGTGCTGGATTTTCACTGAGACATAGTCTTCATGGATCTGTGAGGCTTTATCAATGATTTTTTACAACCTCAGTATAAGACATTTGTGTACTGGTATAGAGTGTGGTGGTTCTGTGTGCTATTTACATTCTGTTTTTTTGAGAGTGTGAGGCCTCCATATTTATTAAATGTTTGCATCTCTCACAAAAATAATTTCTTGTGTTAAGTAAGGTATCATTATTTGTAAGCATAAGCAGTTCCTAGACTGCCTTTGGATATCAAGTGCTATGAGGCTGGGGAAACAAGCAAGCTGGCCTTCCATTTTGGTCCAGAGATTTTGAGAATTAATTAGAATTACACTGCATATTATATGTAATTATTGGGCTTTACTGTTGAGGAATGTAGCTATGCAAATTTTCTTATAAAGGGTTTACAATAAGTTATTCTATGAACTGAATTAGGTAAATTAGGCTTAGTTGATAGGGTCATATTGCCTGAGTAAATACAGCAACTGACGTAATTTTGATTAAGTTGCAACTGTGACAACAAGCAGCATAGAATCACTAAGCTACTGAAGTATATGAGCTATGTGGAGAATGTATGGGCTGCTTTGGGCAATACAGACTACTAAGTCTGTATTAGAGCAATACAGACTACTAAGGGCAATGTATAGTAAGCTGTGGAAAACTAGTGGCTACTTGAAGGATACCTGATACACAGTGCAGATTGTCATGCAACTGCGAGTAGCTGGCTACACTTCTATCTATCACTAATAGGATTAGGGAAAGGTAGATGGTATTAAGAAAAATAGGGATCAAGATGCTTGCATCTAAGCAGTGCACAGCTCAACATAGCTGTGGTGAATGCACTGCTATGCAAATGGTGGCAATTTATAACAGTACTGACAAAAGCTGCAAACATTCAAATGAGCATACTGGCCAATAACAAATGACACCCTTCAAGGGTTACATTTGACATTTATTGAGCTTTATAGGGGAAGCGTCTCAAACGGCCAATATTTATTTCATATTTACTTTTAAATATCAGATGAAAAAAAAGGTTGATACATTTTGTATAACCCTGCCCATGCCTGGAAACAATTATAACTGATAGGAAATAACTTTGATAATAGAGAGCTTTGTGTAAATGCAGTTAGTCACAGCAAGGCATGGAGTCTAGCACATAAGGAAAGAATGAAAGGGAAGGGGGATAACTAGCACTCGCACCACCAACAGAGAATGTTGAGGTAATTATTTCAGGAGATAAGCTGAGCAATACCAGAACCCTCAAATTGGAGCTGAGGTATCAGAAGGCAATTGACTTCTTATGGGAGCTACTTCAAGGAAACAGTTGGGATCAGTGAGCCTAAACCTAAGTCACAGTTGTCAAAAGACACTTGATTTATTATGGAAGGGGAAGTGGGGTGGATCATAAAGAGAGTGAGTTGGGACAGGAGCATTTTTGAGATCTCATCCTACAAAATTTTTGGGAATATCCAAGGAGGCTTCTGACCTTCAACAGTCGAAGATCTCTATATACTGGGTGTGAAGAAATTAGACACTGTCATTTGTGCTAGCATGTCTGGCTGAAGTTTTTGTACATAATTTCAGATTAAACTGTGTATTATATGCCAGCATGACAAGCTATGATATTGTAAATAAGTTCTTACATGTTGATTTATAATCTGTTTTTAGAGAATGTTTTAAAGACCTAAACAGTGTTCCTTTACATTTCTAACTGTGCATATTTGTGAAGAAGATTCTAATTGCAGACTGTCTCAGAATCAGCTGATCTGCAGATGATGTTGACATGTTGACAGCTGCTATGTGTTACTGTCAGTGGCTGAAAGACAGGAAGGAACTTTGGCAAACAGCTGTTGGTTGATTTACAAAATATAAAATGAAAATTAGAACTGGAACAGTTGTGACAGTTAGGCTAGCCTATAAAAGAGCCTGCTGAAGTCAGATGTTGTCAATAAACAGCCAGTTGTAGTTGCCAGTTGCAGTTGTCAGTTGTTCACAGTTGTACTGTGCTGTGGATACCCCAAAAGGACTCACCAAGAACTGTAAGCCTGCCTTTTCTCTTTTGCAATAATTTAGTTTAGATCAGGGAGAGTGGTCTTTAGTCAGACAGGAAAATTATAATTATTTCTAAATGTGGGATTTCTATCCTTCAGTATTGATTTCATTTTCCTGGTGGTTGAGTTCTATTTGTTTATTGGAAATTACCGTTTTATATTTTTTAGATAATTTTTCCCATTACTAAATATTTTTTATTAACTTACATTGTGTCTGGTCAATCAGTGTTTCCTTTAATGATTTGAGAGTGCTTATATCTGCTTTGATAACTTCCCGGGCCACTCTGAAAGCCTGGCTGCTTTAGGTCATTTGCTATCATTTGTTTTAATATTTAATTTTCATAATTGGACACCCCTTTAAAAGGATATGTTGACTCTCTGATTGGTGGCAGCATGTTACTGTAGTATTTTAGGGAAGGGACATACCTGGAAATCTGTGTCAGGCTTTCCCAGAAGTGTTTGGATATGTGAGATATAATTTATTTAAGTGAGAGTGTATCAGAGGTCTTAAACTGGGACACATTGCTCTGAAGTGTGTTATAAGGAGATACATTAAGGGTGGACAGAAGTATACAGTCCAAACACAGGTTATAGATTATGTTCCTGTTGTGCTGTTAGGGGAACATTGTGAAATATTATTCCTGTTTAAGTGATGGTCTCACATTGGAGTCAGTAGTGAGGATTGAAGCTCCTTAGTTACTGATCCAGGATAGTGTAGAATGTTACATTATTGATGGCAGTCTGGTAGGATGTTATCTGTATGTCACACTGGGATAAGGAGTTATTGTACACAGAATGGGCCCTTGATGGAGACTAATGAGAGAAATGATATAGCAGTTGGTAATCCCAAGGTCTAGCCATCAAGGACTTCTGACATAACCCATAATATTTATTTTTCAAGCCATCTATGCGTAAAATATACAAAGAGGAAGCTTATGCAAATTCTTTGTTGGACAAGTATTGCAAAAGACAAGGAAAAGTTTATGTTGTGAACAAAGTGAAACCAGGTATTTCTGCATCACAGACTTTTTGGACTATATTTACATACTGAGGATTCAGTCAGCTGCAATAAGTAACTGAAAATAAAAACTGCAGATGAATTTAGAGTTGTTTATATCATCAGTCTATCAATATGAAATCCTTTATTTTTCTCTGTGTAACGGTGATACTGTCTTGTACATATAATCTAACTTTTATCCCAAAACATTCCTGTGATTGTTGGCATTCACCATTTTTGAAGGAAGACTACTTAGCTAACAGCTATTATAGTTTTATGTTGGTTAGCTCTCGAGTAATGTTCAGCAACTGAGATTTTGGTATTGGACTTGTATCTGATAGGAGGTGAATACAAGAAAAGGGAACTGTCAGTGAAGAGGTATCACTAGTCTCTCCTAGGAACCATTATGACAGTGTGCATATGTGAAAATAGCTTAGGCAAGTCTCAGCTAGTTTTAGCAAGATTGCACTAGAAGGCTTTGGGCTTAGGCTGAGATGTGTAAAGTCCTGTGAGTCAGTTATTATAAACCTGTTATGTAGCTTGTAGTATAAATCTTATTTGGGTGTGATAGTTCTCAGTCATATCTCATGGTAGTTGCATAAATTTACCATAACGTCTTAAAGTCTATCACCCCTTGCAATCATACTATGTGCTGATTTTATGGATTTAGGCTCAATGACCCCCTACATTGCATTTTTTTTGTGATTGTCATGGGCTTCAAGTCCCATCTATAAACCACATTATTTGGTAGAAATTGGGTAGAATTTAAGGTCCTTGACCTTGTCCCTGACAGAAGTAATGAATACAACAATGCAGTAATAACTGAACAGTTGGATAATTGAAAAAATATAGTAGAACATAAAACAGCTAATTAAAAGGAATCAAGTGGCACATATTATAAGCATTACAGACTGAAATATGCACTCAGTGATGTACAGGGAAACCAATACACCACTGTACTGGTTTCTTTGTACATCACTGAGTGCACATACAGGGAAAGCAGTATAGTGATGTATACGCAAACCTGTATTCCTCAGGACATTCTATGTATCCATTTTTCCAAACCAGTTGTCCTCATGATGGTTGTGGTAACAAAATGGGCAGGACAGACTGGACTTTATTAACCCAAACAGTCTATAGCTTATTCTTCTGGATTCTGGATCCATAAGTTGTACTAGGCAAAACGAGAGATGTGATCCTACCAATGTGTCTAGAATCTGTTCTGAGGCTTCTACTCTGAGGGTTGTGCAAGATGTATGTCTTCTGGGAAGTGCCACAGTGTACCTTCATGTGATAACCAAACCACCTCAACAGACTCTTAATTTCATTCACACCTGTATACAGTCAGCTAATGCGTAGTGTTGGCAGGCTGAACATCAACTGCTTGCAGAGAGTTTAAGTAAATTTAAATGTAGGAATAAACTTTTAAACTAAAAAAGTAAATCACCTTTTTCTGTTACTCTTTCAGCTAAAGTGGTTTTGTTACATTTAAACTGCTTTAACTGCAGCACCAAATGCTGTGGATTCAATGCCCTGATAACAGTTATATTGAAACAATAGTGCTATGATAACAGTTACATTGAAACAATAGTACTATCTGATATCTGCCTTTCAGCAATGTGGACTTGAATGAGACAATCAGACCACAAACCTTGTACCACAGGGATGAAGTAGAGCACAGCATGGTCAGTGATATAGGCATGAAGCACTGGTTATACTCCATGATTATCCAAGATTGTTGGTCTCCACACTCTATCACAGAGAACAAGCACAGCTGCTCCATGAAAAAAGCTTAATTTCTGTATATTGTATTTATGATCTTATCTTCTCAGTCACCAACCCTAAAAGTCATGACCAGTGGTGTGGACAAGCATGGAGTATAAACAAATTAGTAAAATGAAGGCTTCATCCTATGACTAAGCTTTTGCTTTACTGCCAGAGCTTGGTACAGTCCCTGTGGTACTGTTGTTACTGCACCTATCAGACAGTCAGTATCTCAATCCTCTAATTTAATTCATAAAGAAGACCCAGTGATACTTAACCTTCTCCAGGTGAAGTAACTGCTTCCTATCCCCCACCTCAGAAGACAATATATATATATAGGGTCTATATTATATCCTCGAACGTTTAAAAAAGCGAGCACTGATTGAGCGAACTTATTTTCGCGAAACTGCAAAATATCGAAGCAGCAGAAACTCAAATTTTTTCCTAGGGAAAGAATTCGGTTGTCCGCTTCTGTTGCTTCGGTATTTTCAGTGTTATGGTGGAAAGTTACCGGTCGGATTCAGGTAAGTGTGCAATTGTGTGGATGTGAGTGTTAGGGTGAATTGGGGAGTTAGGGTTATGGCTCGGGTTAGGTGTGTGTGCGATTGAGTGGACATGAGGGTTAGGGCGGATTTAAGTGAGTTAGGGTTAGGGAGCAGGTGAGGTGAGTGTGCGATAGTGACGGACCTTAGGATTAGGGTTTGGGTTAAGGTAAGTGGGTAGTTAGTGGTGTGTGCATAGTTTAGTGTAGGGTTAGGTATCAGATTTTAGGTGTATGTGTGTGGATTTCTGTTTGTTTGGTGTGCTTGTGTTGTGTGTATGTGTTTTGGATCAGCGATTTTTTTCCCCGGGAAAAAAATCGCTGATCTGACAGTTCGAGATTGTAAGCTTTCGCTTAAATTAAGTCGATCAATCAGCATTCGCTTTTTTAATCGTTCGATGATATAATATAGACCCTATATATATATATATATATATATATATATATATATATATATATATATATATATATATATATGGGATCACTATGGATTACCAAACGCTCAAAATCCCAACGATGAAGATACTGAGACCAGATGACGAAACCCCGCATTACCAAAATACCAGAAGTGTGAAATGCAAAATCCCGATGTTAAGGGATTTTGCGTTAGGACTTCTGGTGTTGCTGTTCAGGTAAGTATGTGTGTGTAAGTGTGTTTGTGAGGGGTGTAGTGTGTGTAAATGTGTGTTGTGACTGTGGTGTGTGTGTGTGTGTGTGTGTGTGTGTGTGTGTGTGTGTGTGTGTGTGTGTGTGTGTGTGGGACTGTAATGTGTGGGTGTGAATTTGCCTTGTGTGTCTGTTTGTACAATCTCGGAGTTAGAATAATAAAGTATGGGGGGGGTGTGGGCCCACATGGGGGTGCAGGGGGGCTTGCCTATGTCTAGTGTAGGATGCATTGTTTGGTTGTGGGGGGAAGGTGTGTGTGTGTAGTTTGGTTGTGTAAATTTCACGATTTTGAATTTCACGGTTTTACATATTCGGTATTGTGGGGTTTCGGGCATGTGGTCTCGGTGTTTTATGCATCGGGATTTTAGGCGTTCAGTATTTAGTAGTGATTATATATATATATATATATATATATATATATATATATATATATATATATATATATATTGTTCTCTCCCTTGCCTTTGTCTTCTTTTCTGTGCTGTCAGTCCTACCATTAGCTTAGACTGCTACCTTACATTTTCTTGTCTTTAATCTCATTGTATTTGTCACATGCTTTCCCATATTGTGTCCCTGTTCCTTATATTTATTGTACGCCTGCAGTGTCAACATCTCCATTGACTGGTACTATTTACAGCGAATATATTTGATAGCCATACTCATATCACCTACTCATCAAAACCTCTCATTATCCTTTACTGCCGCCATTATATTCCTTTCTGTTTCCTTCGCATGTGTTTCTCACATATCCCAGTTCGGTTCAACTTTTGTTTTCCAAGTCAACTCCTATTCTAGTTTAAAGATGTCTCCATTTTAATGTTTCCTTTAACTTGGTTTCTAGTACATAATCTGTTTCTTCAACTCATTCATCCCAGTGAAACTCTGGAGGTTTGTACTTAACTCCCAAAGACTCCCATTTACTGCATCCAGAGCTTTATGACAAAATCAGGTTATGGCCTCACATTTCAAACAAATGTTCACATCTCTGGAGTCATAAGGGATACTAAAGAAATGTACATGGCAAATAGTTTAGTGGAAAGTAATCTTTACAGCTGTAGTGCTAATTAGATTCTGGGTCTTAAACACAGTATTTTGTTTAGTTATCATTTGTTGACCAGGTTAATCTGCCTAGGCTAGTGGCTTCTTTTCAGGGGAGACCTGACATGATATTTCTACTACTAGGAGAAATTTAGCCAAGACATGAGAGAACTGCCTCTTATTCTTTTAGATAGGTGCCATGGGATTTGTTACATCCACCTGAGCTGCCACTAATTCAAGTATCTGGGACCTTGATTTAACATCTGTTCTGAATGATGGCACACTCAATAGTAATGAAAACCCCTATTGCTACACTACAGTGTCAGCAATCCATTCATCTGTAGTGGGAATAGAATTCACATACCTTACAGTCTTCTAGTAGCAAAGTCAATGATATAGTGAATAGTCATTTTGAAAACAAATTGCAATATCTTAGTAACCCCTCAGGCTGCACACATACTATCAGCATCATTTTGTTTGTCTATCTGTGAGCTTTCACATGAGGTTAAACAGTTATATCTGAGTTACTTAGTTCTTAAATTATTTTGAAAAATATGAAAGTTATGACAATATAAATTAATAGTATATGAACAATTAATAGCTCTCAAGTAACACTAAACAGAGGTCAAATATTAGTGCTGTTGTGTTGCCCATCATGTACGATTTAAGATGAAATCTTTCAGTAGCTTGTATGCATGGTTTTGAAATTATTAATGCAAAATGAATAGGCTATATTAGGTGCCTAGAAGTATCAGTAGGATGTAAAAACAGAAACACCTAGAGATGTCATTAGGCTGTAATGAGTTAATTAGGTGTGGATGGTTCCTGGTATAATATCACCTGGTTAGCCCATGTAGCCCTTACCTCTCCACTACTAGGGATCTCTGCCTTCTATGGTTACAGTTCATATTCATGAGTCCCACCACGAAGGATGATGATATTTTGCAACACATCAAACAGACGCCACTTTAGGATGTAACATCCATACATATCCTACCTTGACAATGTGATCCACCATTGTGTGTTCTATGGAGCAATGAGGCTGTATAACAGAGGAGCTAGTTATCACGTTTGTGTATCCATTGATGTTTGGCTGCAGTGAAGATCACAGATCCATCAATGGTCATGTCTGCAGTGCCCAGAAACCCATACACATGTCCCAAAAACATTTACAGATATTTCCTATGGTCTGTAGTGAATGATATTAATATAAATGTTTTTATTATACATGATGTACAGAGCCACACTGACATTATGTGTAATGTACATAGAAACACATTTACAGTGTCTGTAATACACACACATTGACAATATGTGTAACACATGCACAATCACAGTTAAAGTACCTTTTAGCCACATCATCTGTGGGTAGCACAAAAAACAGCTAACAAATACAGGTTACTAGTCTGAAAAGGAACCCTCAGCACTATTACCAATGATTAAGACAATGATGTATGAAACTGAATAGGTTCTTTCTCCCACCCTGGATTACTTTGACTAAGAAGACCAAGACAGAGGATTTAGTTACTGAGAAGGTCAATGGTAGCCCTGGATTTATTGGAGAAATATACAAGACTGGAGTATCTGAGTATGGCTGCTAAGAAGTGGATATGCCTACTAACAAGCAAGGAGGTGCTTCACTGGAATACAGCACTGATGCTACACATGACAGATTGTAGACTGCTACAGTGGAAGGGCAGTAAAACTGTATTACCAACAAGGGAAGCAACTTTAAGGAGTGTGGTGCATCACCATATATCTTATATGGCAGCGGTGCCCATTGTTCTAGTAGTCCATGCTATAAAAGTAAGAACAGAACACTTATGAGAAAATCCTGCACAGTTATCCTTTATGATACAAATTATATGTCTGCACAGAGTTGATATAAGCTATGCTTTTGCACATAGCCTCATTCAAACTATATATCATGTAAGATGGGTTGACAAAGGTGATGCAAAGGAGTGAACAGAGGCTAGGAGGCACTTTAACTTTATATATGTCCCATAAAACAATACTTCTATTGGGTTACTTCTCTCAATAGAAACCAGCCAATGTGACCTATAAACATCTGGCAAGTGGATCCTCTTTGCCATTTTTGCTGTGAAAGGGCTTTTTGCCAACAACTGTATAATCTATAGTACACATCTGTATAGGATCTAGCCTTAGGACATGAAAAAGACAGGGCATACAGTTATTCTACCTGCTCTTTGATGTTGATGAAGCCATCTAGAATGATCTCAGTCCAAAATTTATCATGACAGATCTTGAAAAAGTAACCATAAATGATGCACAACTGAGCTTTCCATGCATGATCTCCAAAGGCCGCCTTTTCCACTACAATCAAATAATCTGGTGCTGAAAAGACAAACAGTCTGTGCAGTCTCTGATCCAGAGTTTTCAATGAAATCACTTTCATGTCCCTGAAGGACATCCTACCTGCATATAATGTGCTTAAGCCACAAATTACTCTAAATATGGTGTTCATTTTCTGGAAAGTGATTACATCGTTGGCTCTGTAAATATGGCACATATTGTTCCAAAATGGTTTCTACAGCTCCTCAACACACTTCTAAAGGGTTCAGTATTTCAATGCAGTTTGCCAATCAGGAATGCAAAATACAATGCAGGAAAGCTACAGACACCACTAGCTATTTTAGTGTGAGCAGATATCAAGTTGACATACATCTTTGAGACCATCCAAGTGGAGGTGTACAGCATGGTTGGTTTGTATGAGGTCCTGTTAAATAGTGTGCAGCACCATCAAAGAGGAGGAGCACTGTTTCCAGAAAAGAACATATACAGAGGGTTATTATCAGAAGAGCTACATTATAGATGCACATGATATGGTGTATAATTTACTTCTATGATTGCTCTTAGACACTGCTTCAAGCACTCTGCTACAGTAAATAACTTACTGCTAGTTTGTTATGTGTACTCCACTACTTAAATGGAACATGACATTTTTTGGCTAGGGAAGCTATTGAGGTTTTTAAGTGCTAAACAAAAAATCCTTTACATATACTTGCTCCTGTGCCTTCACTTTATGCTGCATTATATCTGCAGCACTTTCATAAAGGGTCCTGTTATTGTAATCTGTTACCTCATGCATGTATGCTTAGAAAATAATGTTTTTTTCTTTGTGGTTTACTTATACTTCTTTAAGCTGGCAGTTGTGTTTGCTTTTTCATTATAGTTTACATTAAAGCAACATTGCAATATACTCTGTGGACTTTTTTACCTGCCTTCCTGGGGGTTTATGCATCAAAATTAACACTGTATGCCCACCTCAGCAGTTGATGCAAGACATATCCATGCCATGTTTGTAAAGTGTCACTTTCCTATGACCAGATCCAAAGCCAGACCATGATCAAATGGGGCCCTAGGCAGGGTAATGAACCAACCTCTCTTATCAACAGCCATTCATTGATCCCATTACTTGGCTGGCTACCCCCATTACCATAAACACTATTCAAACCTCTTGGTATATATATTATATTATTTTTTACTTTTACAATGATTACAGATATTTGAATTTAAGTTTTTAGTCAAATTTTATTGCAAAAACACTGAAGGCCATTTGCTAAACAAAAGAAAACAAAACAATCTCACACTGAAAACAGACATAGCATGATCGACAATCAACTTCTCTTTCCTTGAAACTCACATTTATTGAAAATGCATTGAAACCCATATTTACTGAAAATGCATCTGGCTAGTTGCAGATTAAGAGTACCTTGAGCTCTGGGCTGTTTTCAAACCATAGCATTCCTGCACACATTTTTAGCACCAAGCATACATGCATGTGTTCTTTGATTCACCTTCCTGATTGTTTGAAATCATATTTCTTGTTTACTACAACAACATTTGTTAGACTGTACTTTAAATTTGCAGTTTTGAATATTTTTCCAGTAAGCAGTGAAACAAAGGCCCAGAAGCTTTCAGTGTGTGTCTGCCCTGATTGCAAAAGAGCTGCTCTCAGTCTAAGTGACTTACTTCAAGTATAAGACCTATCAATAAACAGGCTCACTACAGGGACCAGATTTCAAAACACCTGCTCAAAGTTCACTCTAAGTGCTAGTGGACATTTACACTGAAAGCAAGTTTTTTGGAACTGTGGCAAAAATGTATGAACCAATAATAATAAAAGTGCCCATTTTAGAACATTTCAACCATAAAAGGCCACTCAGACTGCTGTCATTATAATCCACCAATATCTGCACACAACAATTACGGTGACTTTATTGACTGTGTACGCATCACATATCTGATTGTGATCAACATGGCCATGGTAAAGTATTTCAATTTGCCTTACACAAATGCACACTAATCCTGCAAAGACAGACTAATGACTTTTTAACTTTATCAGCTCTGCAGGGTCAGTCATTTTTATCTGTAGACATCTTGCAAACCCAGTAATTATTATTACATTGTTGACTGCTTCCTTCTCAAATGTCTGTGTTAAAAAATGAATAACAATAATAATGACCAATGCCACATATTTCAAATTTGTTTCACACAAACACACAGTGGCCAATACATTTCAATTTAATTCATACACCCATACACACCAGTCCTGCAAAGCCAGATTAATGACTGTTTAAAAATAACCAAATGATAAGAGCATAAAGTACTTTCATCCACAGAGAGACCCAATCCCACCAGCAGTTACAGTCACTTTGTTGATTATGTTCCCTTTATTGTTTATTATGAAGAAATAAATGAAATGTACATTATTGGTAGCTTTGGATAAACTACATGAAATTGTATTAAGATCACTAGCATCATACCATAAGATCCAGTCATGTGTAGTGTAGTGTAAATAGAAGAATATTTTTGAGAGCATAATAAATATTAACCACCTGATGACATATGCTAAGTTAATATGCACAATCTCTGCAGAAGTAAAAGTCATCTGAATAATTCCACATTAAAGAGAACTATTACTAATGCTGAGGTTGCTGACGTCAAACCACTTTGCATTTCAGTGCTTCATCTACAAATACAGTGTCTGCTGCTTTTGAAAATTAAATTACCTATGTTGCATTAAAAATGGTGTGCTGGTGATATTTTAAAAAAACTGTTCTTGTTTCCAATACAGTGCTGGTGATATTGCCATAATATTTCCTGAATTAGATCAGCTATGTAATATGGAATGGTAGGCAAACAATGACATCAGATTCATAGTTACTTGGTATGCAGTCTTGGAGACCATCAACAAGCCTTGTCCAGATTCCCATTTGTTCCAAAGGACTGTCTGGTTAAGTGACCTGCTCAATATCACACAGTAGCTAAATGAAGGTGAAAAGACTCCAACCCTGCACCCATGCCAACTTATTAACAAGATGGAGCTTTAGTTCTCTGTGATAACTGCCCAACTGACAGTTTTGAACTAAATGCAGAAATCCTTTACAATCTGATCAAGTAGTGAAGACTGGACCACACTCATATGTAACAATGTCTACATAATGGATGCTGAATATCAGGTGGTTCTAATCATCATTCCAAATAATGCAGATTATGTGATCAGACAAATGTCAACCCCTTTGCAGTTGCTGGATGCTTTTGTATAATAACCCACAAGTCATATAGAAATCAGAAATATTACTGCATATCGCATACTGTTTTTTTTTTTTTTTTTTTGGTGGGGAACATGCTTGCAGGACATCTACATCTCATTTTTGACATCCTTATATCTTCTCTGTCATCAAGAAGAGCTATCCCTTCTGACATCACTCAGTACAGGTCTGACCTACTTGAATGGCTAATGAAGCAGCATATATCAGTCAATAGAGCCGGATCATGGAAAAATGGGGTCCTATGCAGGATAATGAATCAGGGCCCACTAGCCATACCAATATTCCAGTACTTAGCTGTTTCATCTATTTAATATAAACACTGTTCAAACCTGTCAGTGTACATACTAGTTTCTTCTTTTTTTTTACAATTATCACAGAGATTTGGATTTCAGTTAAAACTTTACAAAAAAAGGCTGAACAGATATTTTCTAAACAAAAGACTCTCACACTGAAAACAGACTAAGCATGAGAAACAGTAAACTTCCCTTCCCTTGAAGTTCACATTTAGTGAAAACTCATCTGCCAACCTATTAAACTACAAGAGACATTCTGGGATTTAAACTGAAATAGCATATTGTGAAGTACTAATTAGCATCTATGTGAAGGGTACAGAATGCAAAAAACAAATGTATAATGTATTTGCTAACAGTCTGGGACAGCCCACTGAACACGTGTCCCTTTTCACAAGTACAGGAGCACTTGTCTGCTGAAGTCTTGGCAGAGTCACATAGAAGACTAATGAAGGCTGAGAGAATCAAATCATGTAGTACAGAAAGCAGCTCTTTAATAGCTCATAGCCTTATTATCTGCACAGAGTTAGAAAATCTGTTGTAGTCCAAACACAGTGCATTTCATACCTGTGTGCCTGCAAAAAACAAACAAAATTAAAAATGTATTCACAGTTAAAATATTGATATTAAACTCATAGGCTTCATGCTGTCTAATTTGTTCATAGTTAAATAATAAGCACACTGTCAACATTAATGAAGCCAAGGATCACATCCTAAGAACATGGCTAATACTAAGATGCTCCTTTTAACTACATTGTTTCCTTCCTTTATATCATAGCTACTCTGGTTCATAGGTAGTTACTAGGCATACAGTTGGGGGGTGGCTATTTGAAGAGTCTAGCCCATATTTCCAGTTGCCCCAGTGCACCGTCTGGTTAAGTAACTTGCTCAAGGACAGAGCATAAATAAGAGGCACAATGAGGGATGTTCTGTAAAACTAGAGACAGATGAGAGCAGACTACTCTTAACCACTTAAAAAGTTAACAGAACAACAGTTTTTGCTTCAACATGACGCCGGACCTAGACTTTGGAATTCGGCCAACAGAGGACCCGCCTGACGGCAAGAGAACCCATCTGTTATGACTGCAGCTGTATGCATGATGAACATCTCTTATGACTGATATTGACTGATTGCAATCCTGACTGAATTATCAAAACAAACAAACAATAAAAAAGTTAATACAGGTCTGGCAGTTGGATTAAGGCTACTGACACCTGTAACTAAGATACAGGGTTTGTCTCTGAGCAGGTCACTTAACTATATACATACCTCTTAACCTCCTAGTGCAAGAAATCTGGACAAAGCCTGACAAAATGGGGGGCAAGGGCCCGGAAATAGGGACATATTTTAAATATTGCTCTTATAAACTTAGAAAGTTGCTAGGGTAACAGAGTTTGTTTTAACATACATTTTTTTCTGAAGGATTTGAAGTCTGAAACTGAAATGTATGTCATTATTTAGTGACTTCAATCCTCAGATCATTCCAGTGATTTGCCAGAAAACCACAACTTTTATGATAAATAGACCAAAAATATAAGGCAAAAATCTGTACAGTTGAGAGGTATGACAGTACCCCATAACTGGGGCATTTCTCTCACACACACACACACACACACACACACACACACACACACACACACACACACACACACACACACTACAATCTGTAGATGCAGTCCAAGATCCTTAAATGCATATGCTGCTGCAAATAAAAAAACAGTTTAGCAATCTGTCTACATTAATATATCTCCTGGCTCATCATGCTGCAAAAACAAATCTCCTGTTTTCTACTCAGGGTGAGTGCATTCCACTCAAATCATGTGCCTTTTCCAGAAAAGTCTCTCATTTGTTCTGCATACCAGCTCCAGTCTCAAATGGTGGATGCTCTGAACAAATGAGACAGGAGCTGGCATGCAAAGCAGGAATCCCCCCTTTTAAAATCTGGACACCAAGAGTAGAAAAACTGAGCATTAATGTTTTTAATGCTAAACTTTTTTATGTTGTATGGCTGGGTCCTTCAGCCAATGCCCTGGCCTGATGGCCATTGTCCTACAGATGTCAGTGGAGAGACTATAAATGCTGTGATTTAAATGCATGACATATGGCTTGGTACCACATAGAGCCTGCCTTAGTTTCATCCTTGGTCATTTGCCAGTCCCGTCACCCATGTCTATGAATCGGTATCAGCACATCATTGTTGTGCTCCTTAATGGTATGCTGTGACATGCCTTGGCACACATAGTACTTTAAAATTACCTGCAACAGAGTATATTCTTGAAGTATATCCTGGAGTTGTTCTGACTATTAAGACTCTTTAAATACTGGATACACAGCCTGCACTGTGTGTCCTTGACATCCAGTGGAAGTTTGCAGATTGGCCTGCCTTTTGCTTGGTATAAAAGCTCACCCTCGACCTTTCCCTGCCTTCGTACCTCCCTGCACATCTCCTACATGTCTTGGTACTTCCCATACAGATTTGAATGTGGTCCTATGTTCATGCACAGCATGTCCAGTATTTCTGCCTGTGGCACACTGAGTAGCGACTGGAGGCTCTGTGGTTTTGTTTATGACTTGCAAGTTTATCATTTTTGCTGCTGAAGCATTCTCTGACTGAACCAGGTATACAGCACAGGTGAGGTTTATGTCTGATTGACCTCTGGTATGAGGTTTATGTCTGAGCAACCTCTGGTATGTGGCCCAGGAGAGTTTGTCTGTGTTACCTCTGTTATATAGCACAGGAATGGTTTATTTCTGAGAGACCTCTGTTACATAGCACAAGTGAGATTTATGTATGAGAAAACTCTGGTATGCAGCACAGATGAGATCTATGCCTGAACAACCTCTGGTATGCAACACAGGTGAAATTTATGTCTGAACAACCTCTGGCATGCCCCACAGGTGTAGTTTATGTCTGATCAACATCTAGAATGCAGCACAGGTGAGAGTTACTTCTGAACAACCTCTGGTGTGCAGCACATGGTGATGATTATGTCTGACGGATTTCTAGTATGCAACACTAGTATTTTTTCTAAAGCTGCTTACCCATTTTGCTATCAGTAAAATTAGAAATGCTTGTAGGAACACCTGTAGAGCCTTTTTATTTGACTATTTCTTTTTTTATATATATAGCCTTTCATTTGAATATTGTCTCTTTTTTAAATGTATAACCTTCCATTTGACTGATGTTTCTTTTTTTAGACACATACTTGCGTAAGTTATAATATTTATGTATTTTAGGGCCATTTCATAGCATCTGAATATCCCATTCCATTCATATTTCCTTATCTTTTCAATTTAAAATGTTGGTTTTATTCCCTAATAATTTTAATTTCCTTTGTTGTGACTATGGTTTTACTATTCAGAATTTTGTTTCTTGATACTAGAAGTCATACTTTGCTTTGGCTCTTAAGTATTTTGCAATTATTTTTATCCCAAATATACTGAATCGTTAACCATTGTATAAGCAGCTGTAGATTAGCCTCCACTGGTAAGATTTACTGGCACACTCAAGAAATGTACATCTCAGTGGTGCAGTAAGGATGATACCTACATTACTCCCATCAGCTGTTTCTTATTACATTTATGGTCATGTGCTTTTGATTGCTTCAGGGTATACGGTAGGACTCTTGAGAAATTCCCTACTATGCAGTTCAGAGCTGCTTTACGTATTACAATTATGTTACTTGTTTGTACAGCTTACTAAAGTGTAATAGGTTCATCAGTTCAGAGGTAAGCACTAGGCAAACTGCCCTTGCAAGCCATTTTAAGCCTAGCCAATTTTCCTTTTGGTGCTTGAATAAGCTCATCCCATATGGTGTTACATTAGATTGGCCTTACCCATTTCATGGTTGATAATTATATACTATCCCTGGAGAGAATAACCTGGATCATACCATAGGTAATTTGAAGGGAACTATGTATGGGATAATGTATTTAGGAGATGCCTATGACCATTAGTAGTACAGGAGGGCAGTCCTGTAGTCAATACAATTATTAAAAAAAAAAAAAAAAAAAAAAAAGAACGTACCCTTCATGAAGTGTGGAATAACAGAAGATCTCTTTTCCTCCATTTACTCTAATGAATTATGACACTGAAATGATGGCCATGCTAGGTGTAATTGGCACTTTACATGTAAGTGCAGTCACTTTGTCTGCCACCAGGCTTCCATGGTGCGGAACACCTTACATAATTCAGAGTAACTAGGAGCTATACAAATCAAGCTGGAGATACCCACAACACAAAGAGAGGCTAGATTGTGAAGGAATGTCCAGAAGTAGAGATGGGCTTCATCCTACAATATTGTTGACCAACAAACAGATGCTTGTTATGGTGAACAAGAAAGGGGTCAAAGAACTACTGGGGTCTCACTGACAAGCTTCTGGCTCCACCTCTAGATGATCCCTCCATGAAAGAAAATAGTTTCTAAAGTATCACACAGCAAGCTGTTCATTCATATTTTACTGTGTTGTACTGATGAACGTACAGCAAACTGATATGTGTCTTATACAGGTCTGCACTGTGCAGTAGCATTTATGATGTAGCATTCAGGAATTACACTGTTACTCTATTATAAAATTAATTTTTTTAAAGAAATTTCATCAAGATTTGTGTTACGAAAGCACTTTGTATGAATCTAACTCATGTACTCTAAAGGCCAAAGTTCTTGTGTCATCATTTGTGATAACAGGTGCAAATATTGCTTTTTCATGTACTTTTTTCTGTCCCTTTCACAATAGTGTGCTGATTAAATATAACTTGATTTAACTAAAAAATGCCCTCCTGAAGTAGCTTTATTTTAGTTCAAATTTAAATCATGAATCTGATATATCCTCATTTGTGATGATTAGGCATTTTTCATTACTTTTCCAAATTGCTGTCATGAAAATCTTGAAAAGGAAATGCTTTATGTTTTGACTAGCAGACACATTCATTTATTCAAGTACTATCACAAATAAGTATGTCTATAACAGAAATATTACTGAATGACACTACTGTATTATATTAACTAAATCACACAACATCTCAGCATGCAGTTAAGATTTAATGACTACCATTTCACTGGCATGACTACTTTTTTTCATCCCTTAATTAAACTTAGTTTTATCATTTAATAATCATTAAAAAATGAAATTGTTCTGGAAGTGTACATATGCGTAATTCTAAACGTGTTTTATCATATGGTTTTACCATACTATGATCAGTGATAGCAAAGTCACTTAAACTGGCTTAGGAGATAAAAAAGTTGTACATGCAATTTCCACTTCATTTCTTTGTTAGATTTATTCTTAAATGTGCGTAGTTTTATAGATATAATATGCATCTTTCATCTTTTTCCGTGAATGATTTATTTTTCCTTAGTTGAATTTTTTTTTAAATTATCAAATCTCTTGGGCACCCTGTTTTCTTTGCTGCTTTTTAAGCTGCTATCATTGAAAGTAAGACTGAAAAGAGTAAGTGTCCCAGAACATTGGGTGGTGCAGTGGTTCAGCAGTTAACATTGTCACCTCACAGCAAGAGGTTCTCTGGTTCGATTCTCAGCTGGGGTGCCTTCTGTGAGGAGTCTGCATGTCCTCCCTGTGTTTGCATGGGTTTCCTCTGGGTACTCTGGTTTCCTCCCACATTCCAAAGACAAGTGCCTGGAGTATTTCTCCCTAAGCCTTTGCTAAAAATAAGGTCTGTACTAGTCAGACTTTCCTGGTCAACAAATGTTAAATAAATAAAACAAAATACAAACAAACACACACACACATATATATATATATATATATATATATATATATATATATATATATATATATATATATCTTTATATGAAGACCAAATCAAGAGCCTGTCTAAATCCAGAGACAAATTTCCACTGAAAAAAATAAGTGATTCAGCACACTGGCTCATGAGTGCACATTAATGTATGGATTTTTTTATAATGTGTTCAGTCATAAAATAAAGAGAACAATGTTACAGCAAATAACCACTTCCTTATGAACAGCAAAACATTTATAAAATGCATGCATATATACCAAATATGTGGACAGATGCACTGTGGTAGTTATTGAAGTAACAGTGGCTACTGTCAACTGTCAAATGAAGAAAAAGTGTAATGTTATTAAACAAATTATTACTCCTTCCACACTATATATCTCAACCTGTAGAGCCTGAAATAGGTACAAGAGCCTTTGAAAACTATGTTCAGCCAGCCAACAAATCTGGGCATGTAATCAGCATAGATTTGAATACCAAATAGAACATAATTCCAGAAGGAATGTGGGATGCTACTCACAGACATATGCTTAAAAATGATGGAGAAATATAAGCATATTATCAAAGTGATAATATAAAATCAGTAGACTTTAATAAAATGTATTGCAAAAGTTTACCAGACAAGACAATTTGCTCATGTTTCAGGAAAGGGGAGTTCTAAGATGTGTGTCCTCTTTCCCTAAATTACTGCTGCCAGTAGTACGTTGGCCATATAGTGTCGTTTTCTGTGCACTAGACTGCTTAAAAAATCATGTATGATGAGCAGGATTCAGAAAATTGTGTGAAGGTAAACCTCCAGGAAAAGGTACACCATGTGCAGAAGTAAATCAGGCCTGAAGATACTAACTCTAACACAACGGATGTCTACTGCCTCTTTCCAGCCTTGTTATGCTTCTCTTAATTTTATTCAGTCTATGATCTCATACTTTCACATTGCTGACAAGGTCCTCACTCCTCACTAAAACATCTCAGTCCTTTACCATTTCTAATAAAGCTACTAAGCCCCAGGTCTCCTCTGTCTCATGGCAACATAAAAGTCACTCAGTTTTTGACCACACTAAAACAACCTACAGATATATATATATATATATATATATATATATATATATATACATGCACACACACACACACACACACACACACACACACACATATATATATATATATATATATATATATATATATATATATATATATATATATATATCATAATACAGTATTAACTTGAGTCCGCTGCATCACAATCCCCCTTTAATAAACTTTCAAAGTACAGTCCTTAAATTCCTGAATTTCTTTATTCCTCTACCCCGGTCTAGCTCACAGGAACAATTTATTCCTTAATTCCAACAGTAACTCCATATTCTGTGCCTTACTAAATGCCAGCAATATTAGAAATAAAACAGACCAAATAAACACCTTCTTCTCCATCCATTCTCCTTCGCCTCTTCCTAGGCAGTAAATATATCTTTAATGCCAGAACAATGGATGGAGCAATAGTCTTTTATAAATCTTACCTAAATATTATGACAATGGCTGAAGGAAACTCCTCATTAGATTCTAATCCAAACTGGTCACTCTGCTTACCTCCCACCCCATCCTCTTGTCCCCCCCCCAAAAAAAAAATCCAGTTACACTTACTTACTTATTATTATTTGAGCAATGACAAAGTACAAAACTATAATCATTCTGGGAGATTTCATTCTAAACATCTTGGGCCCCCTTCTTAAATGGGGTCTATATCACGTCATCAAAGTGACTAACTGTAGAATTCCTATTCGTTGAACTTAATCCTTTGAGTGCTAAATCCGTTGTTCATTTACACAATTTTTTTCCCTGGGGAAAAAACTAGTGGACCAACCTAGCGACTGTAACAAAAAACGTATTTAAAACCCACCCAAGTGGGGGGCTGCTCCCCCCACACCCTCATAACTAAATATACCATCTCTGAGATCACACTACAGTGGAGAAAGGGGCAAATTCCCGATGATGGCCAACTGTTTTTTCCCTGGGAAATAGAAGTAGTCTCAAACATACCATGTTGTCAGAATATATGAATACTTATGTACTGAAAATGGTCCAAAGAAAGTGCAAGTAGTAAAGATGTTTCTGTTGTTTGACAGATCCCTGCAAAACGATTCAAGAATTTTTCATAGATAAATATGCATACTAGTTTGGAAGCAGGCAATATACTAAGAAAAATTCATACCATTTATAGATACAGGTCTATCAATTAAGTATTTTACTGCACAGGAACTTGATTTCTTTATGATGCAGTAAACCAATCACTGTGCTCTGTCTTAACTGAGATACCAGGATCTATAGCCCTACACTAATGAAATCCTCATATGTTAATGGCAAACATAGCCTTGCTGCTTCCAACCCCATCATGTGATATTGGAGTTGGAAAAGTGTCTCATTGTATTAGTGTTCTAATGAGAGAAGTGGCTGATTACAAAAGATTAAAGTGCCAGAGTTTTAACATACTGTTAACCATCTTAGTGATTAATCCATACATCTGTAAATATTTAATGCAGGTGCCCTAAATTCTAACATACTCATTATATCCCTCCATACCAAAAACAAATAGAATATAAAAATTAGGGAGCCTATTGTATCTGCAAACACCAGAAATGTGAATGTTGGTATCTGGGCAATGGTGTCCTTGATTTGCCCTTAATTTAAAAATGCTCACGTGTACAACTGCATGCCTTAAAAATGTTGGTCTTTCTATACTTAGTTGGTTGTTATGTATCTTCCTTATATTTTAAAACATATGTGAAATGCCCTCTATTTATTTAAAAATAAGAATAGTTGTTTTGGGCCTAAAATGTCACCTGTCTCATACATAGAATTTTCCAGTCAAAATATTGAAAATGATGGACTGACATCATGGTAACTAAGCATTGTGTCAGCTAGTGACTATGTTGGGTCAGTGGCCTGGATACCAGTGACTGTCAGTGGTCTGTGTGTTGGTAGACCTAGCCGAGTGAGCGAGGAATAGGACCAAAGTGTTGTTTGCCTTAAATGGGGAAATGGCAAGGGGGCAGTAATAAAATAAAGTAGGAACAGAGGATTGTGAGCAGTCCATGCCAATGACAATAGGTAGACATGGTAGCTTTTGCAGGTGGCTGACATTTAAACTGTTGTAAACCTATGGCTCTAGAGATGGTGGACTCCAGAAATGGAATAGATATTTATGGAATATAAACAATACAGTCCCATAATATGATGTTATCATTTCTTACTGCCATTAACTGATTGCCCCAGGTGAACATGAACTGGACTTACAGGACAGGTTACAGGTAGGAAATGTTCCTATGAGGCCAACAAACTTAGTGGTAGACAAAGACCAACCTACCAGTGTCTAAAGTATTGATTAAATTCCATGGCTACCATTAACATGTTAATGTTATACCGTTGTGTTTCTTTAACATTTTTAGGCATATTTTAAACATATTCTTCTAAAGACCTTTTCTTGTTAACAAACATAATGCAAATATTTGCATCTCACTCTAAAGTGCCGCTCCAGTATAGGTTTACTATCTATTTATCTTGTAAAAGTTAGCTGTGTTGTAGATTTGAGAAAGGGTAAGTGTCATGATGATTTTCAGTATTTTATCCTATTTTTTCTATACTTCAAGTATATAATAATTTATTTTATATAACGTAATTTCACAGACTGAACTATTAAAATAAAGTCAGAAAGCATATGATCCACTATGAATAGTGTGCCATTTAATAGACCTGCAGTTATTTAAGCCTAAAAGATCTAAAGCATTAGGAGGTTGCAAATTAAACACCGCAAATTTTGCATATACTAATTCTGTGGTTACACAATCTTGGAGAAAAGGGAGAACATTAATAAAAAAGCATGCAGTTCATCTTATTCCTTTTAAATGAGTCCAGCAAACTAATAACAAGGATACTTGTTGTTGTATCTTTCAGCTTTTCCCGGTTAGGGGTCGCCACAGTGGAACTCCGGTCTGCTAATGATTGGCAGTAGATTTTTACGTACCGAGTTGCCAGCCCTGATGCACAACCTTCAACGAAGTTACACCCATTCACGCATGTCTCCACACAGAAGACGCTTTAGCTGAGAATCGAATAGGACAACGTCTTACTGTGAGGCGACAATGCTACCGCAGCACCACCACCGCAGTATAATAACAAGGATACTGATAGCAGGAAATAGACACTATTACTGCTTTGATGTTTCAATATCCAGCAAAGAAAGGCAGAACAAAGCATACATAATGTTGTAGTGACAGAATGATAGTGCTGAATCATTTATCATATGTGTAGGATGAACCCAGCTCAGCAAAGGTGATCTTCTCAACAGCTGATTATATTGGCTAAGTCGAGAAAACTATGTTCTTCGGTTTGAAAACTGTTGCTTTGTATAGTTTACAAATGTGTGGGTATGTCTGTGTGCACACACTTCTGTCTATAAGCAGGGTTGAATTGAGCAGTTGTATCAGTGTGTGTGTGTGTGTGTGTGTGTGTGTGTGTGTGTGTGTGTGTGTGTCTGGGTGTGTGTGTGTGTGTGTGTGTGTGTGTGTGTGTGTGTGTGTGTGTGTGTGTGTGTGGGTGTGTGTGTCTGGGTGTGCATGTGTGCGTGCATGTGTGTGTGTGTGTGTGTGTGTGTGTGTGTGTGTGTGTGTGTGTGTCAAAACAGAGGAGCAGCCAGCCATTTGGTAGATGTGCTTTCCCACTTTATTATGTTTTCAGTCAGTTGCCTGTTTTACCTGGTTTTGCTTTATTTTTTTTTTCCAGTGGCTACACTTATGTTTCAGGTTTCCTCTCTGGTCATGTGCTGATGTTATTAAAAAAAGAGAAAAAATGAGAAGTTAGATTTACTCCTGACTGGTTGCAGGCACCGGCTATACATATGTGATTTTGCTTGTATCTGCAACCTGGCAAGAATGAATGTGCATGCACCATGAAGAAAGTAAGGGCCAGCAACAATGAAGAAACATTTACATGACCATAAAATCAGCTACATAGCACATCAGATATGGACACTACATTTGTTGAATAGAGCTGCAAATAAGTCAGGCTATACATCAGTTTTCTCTTCCTGTTCTGACAGCTTTGGTGTTATTGACTAATCACAAACAACACGGAATCAGTTAGGCAAGAAAACAATAAAAACGTTTCACGCTTATCAAATGATATATAAAAATAGTGCGTGACAAGATTTGGCAAGATTATAAATTCCTTAGTCTAAAGGAGGTATGGGCCTCTTCAAAACTGACTACATGTACAGGTTTGCAATTGTGGGATTGCATACATATTACTGACCGCATCAGATTCAAACATAGTGTAAGTTCTAAAGCATGAGAAGTTGTCTAAGATGACATCTTTAATAAGTTTAGCAGAAGCATTTTGGAAAGGACTGGGAATGGAAATCAAACTAGGAGTAGAAATGAATCTGAAAGCAACTGAAATTGTCAGAAAAAGGGACCAAAAGAAAAAGAAAGAAATCTGGAATGCCCACAAATGTAATGACAAGTATAGGAGACTCCAAGAATGACCACATCTTACCTAAGATTTGATGCAGGAATGGTTAAGGAAAGGTGAATTTAACCCCAAAAAGTGAAAGACCAATAAAAGCAGTCCAAAATACTGGGATGCATGCATTTTGGTTTGCAAAGTCTATAGAAAAAGAGGTAGAAAAAAGTGGAAGAAACAGACAAACGCAGGTTCTGTAAACCAGAACTGTAAATAGTAGCACTTTTACTGCTGGTTGCAATACACCCACAGCTGAGGATCTATATACTGAAAGGCACGATAATGTGGAAAGATTGTTGCACTGAGTATTGTGAAAACACTACTATGTGGAAGGAGCCGAAGAGCATTGGAAGCATAAACTACACAGGATTATCAACAATGATGGATTTTGTGTCAACTAGACATAGCACTTAAGGGAAAAAAGGACAAAAGTACTTTTAATCATATAAATAGCAATTTCATTGTCCTTTGTATTAAGACACAAAGGTATAAAACATGAGGATAGGAAAGTAGAAATAACAGCAATGAGGAAGAAAGAGACTCAGACTGTTCTGGTAGTATTAGGAGCAAATAGGACTAATAAAAAGTTTTTCTTTCATGATAATGGTAAGTGACTTTGTCATAAGAGTTTACTTTTAGTCTGTCTGAGATAAATAATAATACAATAAATTATTACCGGGTAAAAATGCAAGTAAAAGTGTAACATTTGGAAAATCAAGTATGACTACAGGCAGTGGTTCACCTGAAACATTTGTGTGAAACAGGGACTATCATGTTACAACAATTATCTTCAGATTCCATGGCTTTTGTGGAAGGAAAGCAGATATATGTTAAAAGTGCTGCATTTACAAGAAACTTGAATATGATGTGGTAATCAGGCCTAGAGATGGGGAAAGGTTCATCTCCCTTCCATAGCATGTTATATGATATAAAGATCAGTGAATCTGCTGATCAGGAATGTTGTATTGTGTGTGTGTGTGTGTGTGTGTGTGTGTGTGTGTGTGTGTGTGTGTGTGTGTGTGTGTCTGTGTGTGGTGCTCAAGAGAGGGACAAAAATGGAGGAGGCTGCTCTGCTTGATTATACTGCCATGAGTAATGCTAAGTATGTGAATCGAGTTTAAGATGCTCAAAAGCAAAAGTAAAAGCTGCTGCTGTTTAAGTTCGGTGAATATAGTCTTGACATCCAGATCTGGCCCTGTCTTTGAGAATGTGTTGTGGTGACAACAATAATCTAAGTGGCGTTTACCATATATCACATATATGAATGTTACGTTTATTCCAAAAGAAAAATCTTTATTTGCACCCAAAACATGACATTTTCTTAAAGAACAGAATAAGTAGTTAAGCAGTGCTCCTTCATTATTTAATCCTCCTTTCAATCCCAGACAAAACAGAACCATTAAATCATACACATTTTGTTATAACTGTTTCTTAACAGGCATTTGTACATCCTACCTTTACTGTGATTTTACATTTTTTTTTTTTAATTTCTTTACAAGTCATAAAGGACTGCTGAGTTGGATATAACTGACCAAACACAAATGTTTGAAGCAATGATTTATACCACATGAAAGGCTAAACATTTAGCTACTGTGGAATGGCTATTTACATGAGAAAACCAAACACTGTTATGTAATGTTTCTCCTTTCCTGACTATTGTATAACTATGGAGTAAGTATATATAAGTTAGAGGGTGTGGAAGATTTATCTATCATCTACAACGATGCTTACTTTGATTTATGGAAAGTGTGTTCTTGATCAGTCATGATGGAGTAATATGGCCACAAGCACATTTACATCAATCATTCTCAGGGGAAGGTTTTTATTATCCTTGTGCTGTTCTATTCAACCAGGTAGTTATACAACTGAATTCCAGGGAATAAAACTAACAATACTTCTCTGAATAGAGGCTGAGTTGCATTCTAACAAGGAATGCAACAGATTTTTTTATTTGGGAAGTCTGCCCAGATGTGGTGCTTCGTACATTCTGTGGCTTTCATATACTTTCTGTTGTACCTTTTTCAGGGTTCTTCTGTCTCTGAGAATTAATATTTGCAATCCTAACACTGCATGTGGTGTGGCCCTCACTCTGTGAGTATTTGGTCAGTCAGAACGTTGGCTTATTTAACTCCATGCTTAGCATTCTATGATGAATGTTTTACAACACGACAGTTAGGAAAGCAGACAGGTGGTAAAGAGCTTACAGAGGATTCAATACTTTACATTAACTGTAAAATACATAAAAGCCTTGGGAAACTCAGGTATAAATTCATATGTTCATAATTCATACTGTGCTCAAGTAAATTTCTGAAGTATTTAATATACTGATTTTATTTCTGTGCTATTTTTTTTTTTTTGCTTATCTGTGTTTTTGCAATCAGTAACTGGACTGGTGTAAAGGGTAGCCAGCCATTTTGGGGAATAAAGTAAAAGTGCTTAATTAAACATGAAGGTAATAAAACAAATAAACAACAATTCTTACAACCGTGAAAAATGGTTACACAACATTTAATACCTTTTACTCCCTCAGTGTATAGTAAAAAGTGATTTGTAAAATAAGTAAGACTAATCAATTCATTAAGTAAAAAGAGACTTTAGATATGTATGTTATAATGGTAACATAAAATGATGCACAGTTTTTAAATAAAAACTGAGTTAGTTATTTATGTGATTCTACAGTTTGATCCATAGGCAAGCCCAGTAGCATCTGTCATTTTCATTTTTAGTTAAAAAAAGTGAACTAGTTTCTTATACCAAACCCTTAGGTATCACAGTGGATGAACATGTGATCAACACATCCTTTAGATAACCCAAAAACACAACAAAAGCCAGAATATCCAAAACTACACTACAGGTGTAGAAAAAAAAAAAATCTCTATAGTTCATCTTCTGCTTTATGCCGCTCCTGTATTCTCCACCCTTGCTTCCTGCCAATCCATTAAGTCCAAACAATCCTATAATAAGGTTACTAAATTTGCTGTGAATCTACTATGTAGAACCCACATCACATCATACCCATTAAATTAAACTGATTATAACTACCTCATGCTCTATCACACTGACATCTACTAAAATGCCCATTATTAGAGCACATTTCTCATTCATATTCCCCTAATAAAGCTCTGCAATCCACTGATAAAAAATCTACTCACCATTTCTAGAGACAGCAAACTGGTTGTTGACTCTCTGTGCTAAAACTGCATCTAAAAAAATGGAATAGCATCCCACACCCTCTAAGATTAAGAGATAGTGTAACAACTTCTAAAACTGAACTAAAAAAGCATCTGACCCACACATGACTTTATGCATGCTCAGCCGCAGACTGAAAATGATCCATTGCCATTACCAGACCATCCTAGACTCAGTTCTTCCCTCAACTCTATAGAGAACTATTGCACGTATCTTTGTAGGGTCTCATCTTCCTTTCTTTTTGCCAAAAGAAATAATGAAATAAAAAAATGATAAACAAACTTATGAAGAAGAAAAAGCAACATAGCAGACAAGATAAAATAAAACAAACAAAAAAATAAAACCATATACAATATATATTTAAAATTCCAGCACATTATAGATTACTGATTTTAATTCCATATTGAATATCACCTCATTAAATCATATGGAAGACATCACTGTAATAATACTTTCCCTTCAGAGAGTAAAAAGAAAGACAGTCAGTATTTATAGTCATCTAATACTCATTTCCAAAGTGTTGGAGATCATTGTTACCTCCTGCTGTTTTAAATGAGTGCATTATGTACCCTAAAAGCTGTCTCAATGACTGGCCAGCCCTTCTACAGGCATGACCTTTTCAGCTTTCCACTACCTAGCACACAGAATCTTGGTCACACTTACAAGAGTCCATTAAACCCCCAAGATGAGGAGTAGAGAAAATCCTGTCTCTGGAAATGATGCCCAAAAATCCAAAATTCCCAACGTAGTATCAAATTAATTCTGAATATTCTGTTCAGCTTATGGTTGAGTTATTTCCACTATACTGAAAAAAATCACTACCACTAGTTTCTGGAACACACACACTGTGATTTACTGATTTATTTAGCAATTTTGTTCAGCTCAGGACTTCTTCAGAATAAATCAAAACATATTCCAATTTATTTCATAAAAAAAAAACAACTGACCGATCTAACATTTATCTCAGTAATAATGCAAACAGCTATTCATCAACTAATTTACATAGCCTAGTAACAGTTTCCTTACAAAAAGTATTTTATATTGATAGTTTCATTTAAACCAGTAAATCTGTCAGCTTGCAGGCTAAGCTGCCACAAGGTTTCCCTCTTTTCTAATACCTTTTTGTAACATCCACTTCTATAATCCGTAGTGACATGTTCTAATACAGCTGGCATATAAATGTTCTTTGATTCATTTTGAAAAATTGCATGTGGTCATGCCAACATAAAACCCCTCACATTATGGGCACACTGCAATATATACAATGCTCATGGAGTTACAATTTAAATGTTCTTTGAGACCTACAGTTTTATCAAAATGTTTTAAAAAAAATGTGGTCCTTCTAAAATAAAGTTGCACATACTACTGAAACCACATTTGAACATACCTTTCCCCTTGTTATCCTTAATGGTTGTTTGGTAATGTTATTTTCTAAATATTGTTTAATACGCGTTGAAAAGCAGTACTAACCACATTAGCTACATCCACATTACCCAAAAAATATTCCAGTTATTTTTAATAACCTCTTTAGTGCTTATGTTATCCATTGTCATGTTTAACATAAAACTGTTCCAAAATGTGTTTACACAATCATTTTCCTGGAATTTATTAGAAATGCCTGCAGCTAAAATAGAATGAAAAAAAAATCTTCTCTCTTAAAAATTATTTCTTCAGCTGCTTTTTGCAACATGTCAAATTTATACCCCCTGTCGCCAAATAACTTAATCAATTCATTAATCTTCTTCTTCTTCTTCTTTCGGCTTTTCCCGGTTAGGGGTCGTCACAGCGGAACTCCAGTCTGCTAATGATTGGCAGTAGACTTTTACGGTGCCAAGGTGCCAGCCCAATGCCCAACCTTCAGAGAAGGCACACCCATTCACGCATGTCTTTCAGAGGCCACTCGACCACGGGGAGGACATGCAGACTCCACACAGAAGGTGCTCCAGCCAAGAATCGAATGGGAGAACCTCTTGCTGTGAGGCGACAATGCTACTGCTGCACCACCGCTGCTCCTTAATCAATAATACCATCTAAAAAAACAATTGATCCATAGTAAGTCTGATCAATCTCATCATTTGTCCCATCAGTATGTTATTTTTCATAAAGTAAGGGTGTTCATTAGCAAAATGTAAACAGTTATTGGAAAAACTGTCCTTTCTATACATTTTAATTAAAAGAGCCCTTTCAGTTGAGTCCCAGCTTACAATTATGTCCAAATAGGGTAAATTAGACCCTATATTACCCAACATAAAAGTTAGAAAATTTGTGCTACTATTTTAATGTTCAACCAAACATTCAAGATGTTCTTCAGATGAATCAGTAATAAAAAATAGATTGCCCACAAACCTCTTATAAAACAAAATATGCTGTGTAAAAAAAGGTATTGTGACATAATATCTGTGACTCCCACCATCCCAAAACTAAGTTCACAAATGAGGATGCCACTGTGGCACCCACTGCAACACCCTTCAGCTGTTTCTAGTATTTGCTGTTAAAATAAAAATAATTGTTTTCTAACAAAACTTCCATCAATAAGCAATAAGTATTAATTAAATCAGTTGTTAAATTGATACATTTACTCAAAAGCAATCTTAAAACTACCAACCCTCTATCTATGGGTATACTGGTATAAAGAGATTTAATATCTATAGTAAAAAAAAGTTAGCTGCAGTATACAAACTTTGAAAGGTCATAGTGTATTCAAAAAAATCCCAAGAATCTTTAATGTAACTATCCAGTTTGTGTAAGAAAGGGTTACAAATTTGATCTAAAAAATGGAAATATATTTTGTTACACTTCCAGAGGCTGAAACAATAAGCCTAAATGGCAATGGGAACTGTTGACTATGTAATTTTGGTATTCTAAATAATACAGCTACTTTAGGAGATTAAACGTGTAAGAACTGTTACATAGCAAATAATTCCAATAAAACATTCTTGATGTAACTGTATTGTCTATGAATCTCACCTGTTGTCACCAGTTTTTAATTCTAACACATTAGTTAAAATCAGGTCGATAGTTTGTGCAGAGTCATTAGAATACATAATGACCAAATCACCTCCCTTGTCCACTTTCATGAATCTCAAATCAGTGCATCTTCTAAACTCCATAAGCGAATCTCTTTCATGTTTAGTAAGATTAAAAAATGTATATTTCAACTTTTTATTTAGAGTATTAATAATGTCCCTTTGACATACCTCTCAACTGTACAGATTTTTGCAGAATGTCCAGATTTTTGCCTCATATTTTTGACCGTTTCTCATAAAATTTTGGTTTTCTGACAAATCATTGACAAATCATTGAGAGTTAAAGTCAGAAAATAATGATAGATATTTAAGCTCCATACTTTATGCCCTTCAGAAAATTCATGCTAATGCAAAATATTATTCTATCCATTTTCTAAGTTTGTAAGAGCAATACTTAAAAAGTGTCCCTAGTTTTGAGCCTAGTCCCCCAAGATTGATGGCTTTGTCCAATTTTTTTGCTCTAAGAGGTTGAGAGGTATGTGGCCTTTGACAAAAATCATGAAATGCTAAAATAGTAGATTGCAGTTGTGGATTAAAATTGCTATTTTTTTTAAACACATAGATTGTCTGTCACCAAAATCCTTAAAAATGTATGACAAATTCACTTTTCTATAAAACAGTTTTAAGTTCAATAAAGTTTGAGAAATATCTGCCTTTTTACTAGGTACAAGGTCAAACCATTGCTTAGTACTTCCATCTGAGCTTCATTAAAATGTTCCTTTGCAAACTTGTAAATATTATCTGATAACAATGTTGTTGTTGTGTCTTTCGGCTTTTCCCAGTTAGGGGTCGCCACAGCGGAACTCCGGTCCGCTAATGATTGGAAGTAGATTTTTACGTGCCGAGTTGCCAGCTCTGACGCACAACCTTCAACGAAGGTACACCCATTCACGCATGTCTCCACACAGAAGACGCTTTAGCTGAGAATCGAGCAGGACAACGTCTTACTGTGAGGCGACAACGCTACCAATGTGTAATAGTCATTAAAACCAGTGACCTGAACTTTGCTTACTTGTAACACTTCCATTGTCTCCCTCTCCATTTGTTGGCTCGGCTCCTCCGGGAGAATGGTACAAACTGTTCCCTCGTATTATTCACTACAGTCCTGGGTGAATTGTAGTGCTGTTTGGCTATCCTTTCTGACTTTCTTGGAAAGTCATTTGATAAAAAAACCTTGTTGTTATCAGGTCTGGTATGACCAAAAGTCTCTGTCTCTGAATTAACCCAGATGCATGTCTCGGAAGCATCAAACCTCTCAAACTTGTTCTGCCCCTGAGAATCTGGAACCAGATATGCGACATCCTCTTTATACGCTGTGGTATCTCTCACCAGTTTCTTCCTTTTCCACTCAATAATGGTTAAGGCTCCTCTATGAATATTCATGAGGATGCTGTCAACCTTAGATTTAACAACTTCATCACGAATGACCCTAGTAATACAAGAGTACAATTCCTTCAACTCGGAATTTGAAGTTTGAATAAAAAGCTTGTTAAACTCAATCAAAATTTTAAACAGTTGCAGTCTCATGTTGTTAAAAAAGTCATGTGTTTGGTGTAAAAAGGATCATTAGACTTTAATCCATAGGGAATTTATAAACCTCGAGACTTTTAGGAACTTATTTTAAAGAAATACACTCCTGAAAATAAAAATCTCCATATACCAAACTCGGATGCTTGGAAAACGTCTGTTTGTAGTTCTTCAACATTTCATGCATAGAAATATTCTCACCACAAAAATGATTACATGTAAGAACAGTGTCACCTTTATTGATTGGGTTAATTAAAGTGGCAAAAAAATGCTCCAATTGGATAATAGGACTTTCCAAATTGTGTGTTGGAACCTTGTTGAGTGAGACGTTTTCTAACAGACACATTCTCTCAAACAGAAGGCAATTGCATATAAGCAATATCACATTGTTGATTAAATTGACTAGAGAATTGTCCAGAGAATTTGGACATGGAAGCTTGCAGCTTATCAAAGCTGCTCTTTAAACCTTGAAAAGTAGAATGTAATTCATCAGACACCGAATGCATGGTCAATGTAGTATCCAAATTTCCTTCATCCAAAAACACCATCCCACACCATGGCAAAACAAACACCAAATAAACAAATGCCCAGTGTTTGTTTATAGTTCCAGTATAACACAACTTTAGGACAGCTACATATAGATGTTATCGACCGCTTCCTGTCCACTCATCCAACACTCACTATCTCTCATTAGAACCATTCTGAATTGTCTGTACCGGGTAAGGTACCAATGAATTATTGGCCTCATTTGTTAATTATGGTATTTTGCCCACCTGTTAATTTTTCCCACAGCTTACCATAACTCTGACCATTGTATCCTTGTGATCCTTACCTTTGCATGATTCTTATACCTATTATTTATTGCCCATTCCAGGGCCTCATCTTTGTTTTCCCAAATATTTATATAAATCAAGCTTGACCTGCCTTTTGTAATCCTCCTTCATTTGTCCTAGGGGAGAACTTTCCCTGTTTTCTGAGGACATGAGATATTGTAGTACCAGATATGCCTAATCTGTACATATGTCAACCATTCTCTGGTTCAAAGATTAAACTCTTCACTAATGTCAATAAAACTCCTTATCTGAGGGTTAGGTGCTGGAGATACAAGTTGAAACCATTTATATATTCCTCTGTTCATCCAGTATTGCTTAACTTCAATTCAAATCACTGTACTGTCTCTAGCTGATGACATAACACTGTCTTTTTTATTACTTTCTGCTTATCCTCTCTCACTCACCCACTTTCATAGATTTCCTTTCTACTTCTGTCTACCTTCAACACACCTTCTCGCACCCCTAAGTTACCACTCCTACCTTTAATCCCATTTATTTCTACTTTGTGCCGTATTTCCTTAGCTCCTTTGAATACCGTTAAGTTCAAATATGCAGTATGTTGTCATAAGAGTTTGCAGTCCTATTTCCACCACTCTACCATAAACCAAACAATTTCACATTAATACTGGACTGAAAATGAAGACTTGCAGGTTTCCTATCATACTAAAGATACTTTGTTGAATATATTGCTAACTATTGCTCCTGTTTTGATCACTTTTCTTACTACAACATGCCTCATATTGTTATAAAATGAAAAGGTCTTTGTGTATACATTTCTTTAATGTCTATTTAATGGCACTGTAACCATACTGCATTGTATTGTACTACTAACTATGTATTGGACTGCATTTTTTGGAGCTCTTTAACCTGGGCCTCTAGTGAAAAGGGGCTTTTTTGCACAGACTGACATTCCTGGTAATCAAAATCAAAATAAAAATAAAATAAAATTAAAATGAGCCCCTTTACTTCATAAATATGCACAAGATAGTGTAGCACTAGCAATGTTTAAACACAGTATCAAATTACTGGGTATCATAATGGCACATCGGCAGCTAGCTGTACCTTTTCTATAGATTCTCCACTGGACTTCCATTAACAATTCAAAATCAAAATATTTTCTTTAACAGTCACTACTTTTTGACAGCAACAATATCTTCCAGGATGTACGATATTGGGGAATACTAGTAGAATGTATGGGGGGGGGGGTTAGGTGCCCATCAATCTAAGGTATTGGGCCACAAGATGAAGCTGGATTGTCAGGTATTAATACTGTCATACTGTCAGTTATTATTGGTTTTCTGATTTTATTTAGCAGTGGGATGGTGCATGGAGCAAAGCTGTTTTCATAGAGGTGGAAGTTATTTTGGAGAAAAATGTTTGTACATTGACAGCTGCAGCACTAAATAACATTGGTAGTTGCCTTGGGCCCCATGGCTCTAGGCCACGACTCTGTCCAGGAGGCTTCAACAAAAAAAAAAAAAAAAAAAAAAAAAAAACTTCTTAACACCACAGTGGCAGCATGTTCTCCTGTAATGAGGACCATGCATGCATTGCATGCACGCCAACAGTGATGTAAGCCCATTCCACAGTTGTACGTGGAATTTAAACTAGCCGTTCTGTTTATAGAAAAGGTAAGTATGTGTGTGTGTCTGTTTGTGTGAGTGTGTGTGTGTGCGTGCGCGCGCACGCGCGCGCGCGTGTGTGTGTGTGTGTGTGTGTGTGTGTGTGTGTGTGTGTGTGTGCGCGCGCGCTTGTGTGTGCGTATAATTTAAAGTAGTGGTTCTGATGTTTTTGTATGAAAGAGAAAGTATGTGCATGCGTATGCATGTTTATGTGTGTATGTAATTTAAACTAGCCATTCTGTTTGTATGAGAGATAATGTGTGTGTATTGCTGCATGAGAGAGAAGGTGTGTTTCTGTATGTATTGCTGTGTGAGAGAGTTGGTTTGTTGCTGTGTGAGTGCAGAGAGAAGGTAGGTCTGTGTGAGAGAGTAGGTGTGAGTATGTATGTGTGTTTTGCTGTGTGACGGCAAAGAGAAGGTAGGTGTGCATGTGTGTGTCTATGAGAGAGAGAGAGAGAGAGCAGAGAGAAAGGCGTGTGTGAGCAGAGAAAAGGGAGGTGTTTGTGTGTGTGTGTGTGTGTGTGTGTGTGTGTGTGTGTGTATACAGAGAAAACGTGTGTGTGTGTGTGTGTGTGTGTGTGTGTGTGTGTGTGTGTGTGTGTGTGTGTGTGTGTGAGCAGACAGAAGGTGTGTGTGTGTGTGTGTGTGTGTGTGTGTGTGTGTGTGTGTGTGTGTGTGTGTGTGTGTGTGTGTTTAACATACCTCTGAACTGTCCAGATTTAGCCTCATAATTTTGGTCTGTTTTTCATAAAATGTGTGGTTTTCTGGCAAATCACAGAGGATTGAAATCATTAAATAAGAACACACACAGAGACACACACACACATATATATATATATATATATATATATATATATATATATATATATATATATATATATATAGGTTTCAGACTTCACATCCTTTGGAAAATGCATGCTAACACAAATCATGTTATTCTAGCAACTTTCTAAGTTAAAAAGAACAGTATTTAAAATATATTGGTATTTTCAGGCCATTGTATCTACATCAGTTTAGGCTTTGTCCGGATTTCTTGCAATAAGAGGTGGAGAGGTAAGCATACCTCTCAACTCTCCAGATTTTTGCCTCGTATTTTTGGCCTATTCCTCATAAAATGTGTTGTTTTCAGGCAAATCACTGAGGATTGAAATAACTAAATAATGCCATACATTTGAATTTCAGACTTCATTTCCTTCTGAAAATACATGCTAAGATAAATGCTATTACTCTAGCAACTCTCTAAGTCTATAAGGACAATATTTATAATATGTCCCTATATTTTAGTCTTTGTCCAGATTTCTTGTGCTAAGAGGTTGAGAGGTATGGAGGTATGGTATGTAATGCCCTAGTTGGGGGGGCAGGTTAGTCTATGAACTTGATGTGACTTGACCCTGTAACTTGGTTACAGGAGGCAAGAGCCTGAATCCTCTACAACAACTACCAGATTGCTGACGGAATTGTGAGTTTGAGTTTGAGTACATTTTCAGGGAATTATGAGTTTCAAGCAAAGAGAGATTTACTGTTGCTCATGCTGAGTCTGTTTCCAATGTGCAACTAACTGTTTTGTTTATCAAATGTCAGTCACTGTTTTTGTTGTACAGTTTGAAAGCAGTGTTAGTAGCATAATTGCCTTTGGTGCAGAAGACTGTGGATTCACACTACGTATATGGAGTGTTGATAATGCACTGCCTTTTGATTGTGGATTATCTGGTGCATTTTAAGGGGATAGGGGTTCTGCACTCATGAGTGTGTTCTCCTTTATATGAGCTGCCTAGTAACTGTGAACTTGATGTTGGTTTGTCTTTCATTCCCTATTGCAATATCTTACCACACTTTTCAGCCACCAAACCAAGACCGAAACACTAAAGGTGGAGGAGTGTCAATATTCACCAAGGATATTCACACCACCAGGCTAGTTGCCCAACGCAATGCGTCTGAAATTCCCCAGGTGCAACTAACACTAGGTAAGACTGCAATCCAAATTGTAGCTTGCTACAGATCCCACACCATGCCCCAAGATTCTCACTACACCTTTCTAAACATACTGGAAAATATTAAGATATAACCAAACACCCTAATACTGGGTGATTTTAACTACCCTGCCATTAACTGGGAAAACTACTCATGTACCAACACCTTTGCCCAACAGTTCCTGGAATTCATAAATTCCAGTGCCCTGGATCAACTAATCCATAGTCCCATCAGGGGCTCTAATATCCTAGACCTGGTCATTACCAAAATGGGAAATTGATGCTCCACACCTATGGTCACCCCCTCGTAAGTCAGGTCTGACCATAAGTTAATCACCCTTAACATCCACATCCCACCCCCACCCCCCAGTAAGGAAACCTCCATAAAAAACTTCTCTAAAGCCAACTTCATGCTACTCAAGTCAGAAGTGACAAGCTTCATGACACCCATGCAGATGGGAACTGAAAGTTCAACTGCTGAATCCTACACTAAGGCACTGTACGAGCACATCCACTCATGCATGAATCGTGCCATCCCAAATAGAACCAAGATGCTATCATCCAAAAAAAGGAAGCCAGTCTGGTGGTCCCCTGCCATAAACAAACCTTACAACAAAAGGAAGAAACTGTTGTAGAAAAGAGGAAAATCCCAGGATGCAAAAAAACTCCCTTACCAGCCGCAGTAAGAAACTGAGATCCCTCATAAAATCCTCCAAAGCTAGTTACGAAAATAAAATTGCCAAAGATTCCAAAGACAACAAGGCATTCTATAGCTATGTCAAGAATCTAAATGGCAATGCTCAGATCTGCTCTGAGCTAAAGCAGAATGGCATTAAATATACTGATTCCAAGGATATTGCCAATATCCTGGCAGATCGAATCAGTGCCAACTTCACCCCCCTCTCACCCCCTAAATGGCCCATCTTAATACTGGCAGATTGCCAAATTCCAGTAATAACGGCCACATAGGTAAAAAACGCACTCTCCAAAGCTAAGAATACAGCATACATGGGACCAGATGATATCCCGGACTGTGTACTACATGAACTACAATATGAACTGGCACCTCACGTAAGTGTCATGTTTAATCATAGCCTCACCTCAGGTTTCGTGCCCACTGAGTGGTGCAGAGCTACAGTTATCCCACTCCACAAGGGTGATCCACCTTATATCCTGGAAACTACTGTCCCATCAGTCTGACGAGCCTTATCTGCAAGGTCATGGAGCATATTATCATGGAACTTATAAACAAAGACATTGGCAACCTTCAAACACTGGACCCCACCCAGTTTGGGTTTGTGAAGGGCCGACCTTGTCTCCTGAACCTGATTGACTTCTTCGAATCAGTCTCCAGATCCATGGACAAGGGTAAGGTGGTCCACACAGCCTATCTAGACTTTGACAAGGTCTTTGACACCATCCCCCACTCTGGAATCACAGATAAACTTACTAAGCTGGGCATTAATCCCTACGTCACCCAATTGGTTGCTAACTGGCTTACTGATAGAACCCACACTGTAAAAGTAGCCGACTCCAAATCCAGCTCCAGACAAGTGACAAGTGGAGTACCTCAGGGTTCAGAGCTGGGACCACTCTTGTTTGGCATCTACTTCTCTGGAGTACAGGCCAACACTAAGGGACTCTGGCTAGCAAAGTTCGCAGATGACTGCAAACTGGGAGCCATTATTGAATCCCCAAATTATGTGGATACTCTACAAAAGGGCCTTACAGAAACAGATGCTTGGTGCCAGAGCCATGGGCTCAAGCTCAATGCCAAGAAATGTATAGTTATCCCCTTTGGGAAAAAACATGTACCCGTGAATTACCATACAGGTGGCAGTACACTAAACACCAAAAGTGTGATAAGAGACTTAGGGACACAGATGGACAGTGGTCTCACCTTCGATAACCACATTGCCACAACAGTCAGGAAATCCTTCTATGTGGCACACCTCATCACTAAGGACTTTTCATCCAGAAAAAAGGAGGTCATTGTCGCACTGTACTCATCCCTCATTAGACCCATTATAGAATACAATGTCCCGTTTGGTATGTACCTCTCAAGACATCTGCAACAACTGGAAAGGCTGCAGAAATACCTCACTAAAAGAATCACAGGCCTAAAGTGGATGCCCTACGCTGACCGCCTTAAAAAACTCCAGCTATACTCTGTCGCATATTGTCTACTCAGAGGCAATCTCTGCTTAACGTACAAGGCCATGTCAAACCCAGAGCTGTTGGACATGCTACATTTAAAGAAATCCCAATTCCTCAGAGCCACACACTCCAGGGATCTAAACCTTGTCATCACAATAAGCAAAACATGCTAGAGGGATAGGTTCCTGACTCAGAGACTCCCCAGACTCTGGAATAGATTGCCCATTCATGTCAAGCAGAGCGCCTCTTTGGCCCTCTTTAAAAGGAACCTTGACGATTGGATGGGAGAAAGGAAATTCACCCCAGGGATCATGTCAGTCGCCCTGCTAGACAGGGGTCCAGGGAAGTAAATAGTGTGGGAAGAAATAGCCAGGGAATTGTTATGGCTAGGCTTGTATAGGCCCTAGGGCTGATAGCCTAGTACCAACCTATGACCCTATATTACCAGCTTACCAATTTTTTTAAGGTAACACAGACAATGCATTCTTCAAGGGCAGCAGGTACTGAATTTGTAGATGAAACACTGAACTGTAAAGTTGTTTGTCAGTAGCACCCTCTTCATTAGTTACAGATCTCTTTAATGTGGAATAATTCAGATGACTTACTTCTGCAGAGATTGTACTTATTGACTGATACTTTTTGATTGTAATGACAGAAGTCTGAGTGGCCTTTTATGGTTAAAATGTTCTGAAATGGGCAGTTTTGTCATTATTGGGTCATACATTGTTTTGTTTCATTGCTTACTGGAAAAATGTTTAAAACTACACATTTAAAACACTGTCTAAGAAGTGGTGCTGTATTACAAAAGAAATATAATTTATACAATCAGGAAGGTGAATCAAAGAACACATACATGTATGCATGGCCCTAAAAATGTGTGCAAGGAGCCTATGGTTTGAAAATAGCCCAAAGGTAAATTTAATTCTCCACTGTCCAGATGCATTTTATTTGAATGTGGGTTTTAATGCCATTTCAATGAATGTGACTTTCAATGGCAGAGAAGTTTACTGCTCATGCTAAGTCTGTTTTCATTCTGAGTATTGTTTGTTTAGCAAATGGCTATCTGTTATCATTGTAGAAGTAAGTAAAAAATGGCTATCTGTTATCATTGTAGAAGTAAGTAAGAAAACAGTATTCACACTGATAGGTTTGAATAATGTTTAAAGTAACTGAGGAGAAATAGCCAAGTAATGGGACACTGGAATGGCTGGGGAGAGGGCTGCTGTGGGGGGGGGTGGGGTAGTAGGGACTGCTCTGGGGGGCCCCAATCTATTACCCTGCCTAATGCCCCTTTTAAGTATGATCTGGCTCTGTGTGTGTGTGTGTGTGTGTGAGAGATTACATCATGAAAAGTTGAAAAACCTGAACCATTCAGAATATCTATTACAGAAATGACTGAAGCCCAGTACATTAGTAAAGGAAACAAATGTCCTTTTCTGATGTACTAACCATAACCCTATCAAATGTAGCAAATTTATATGAATAATAGAAGTGATGATATGGAAAGGGGGTTTTTAAAGGTAAGGTAAAAAAGTTAAGGTAAGGGTCAGTGGCAGGATTAGGGTTAGCATGCATTACTAAGGTGGAGTAGGGTGGCTTATAATGCTTGTTAACCCTAACCATGCATCATACCTTAAAAAAAATACTTTCCATAACAATATTCCTGCACAAGACATCTCACACAACATGGGCACACTCAAATACACAGTCAAATACACACGCACGCATGTGCACACACACACACACACACACACACACACACACACACACACACACACACACACACACACACACACACACACACACACACACGCACACACACACACACACGCACACACGCACACACACACACACACACACACACACACACACACACACACACACACACACACACACACACACACACACACACACACACACACACACACACACACACACACCAAATGTACCTCCTACCTTACCTGATCCTTATCCTCACCCTAACTTGCAAACACTTGTACATACCCTAACCTGCAAACGCTTGTACATACACTAAATATTTCCATTTACCTAACCTCAACTGTAATCCTAAGTAACATACATTAACACATAAACTACACTCACCCCTTTCCCTAACTCCCACTCTAAGTATAAAACCACACACTTTACCACACAAACTCCCAACCCTAACAAAAAAAAACTTGAATTCCCGGTCAGAAACATTAACAGAATGCGCGAATGAAAAATAAAGTTTGCTCACAACATCGACTCATATACTCAACAACTACAGAGTTGATGTTAATGTCGAACACAAAAACATACAGTGCAAAAATTACATCACGTCTTCACAGGCACGCCCCCCCTGCACCCCCCCACACCCACTAATTACTATATATTCCAACTCTGAGAGTGCACTACAGTGAGGAAAGGGATAAATGTCTCAATCTGCACTGTACCATGATCTCTAGCTTTTAAATTGACTTCATATCAGCGAATGCACAGTGCCATTCACTGATATGAACTACAGATTGTCAGCAACATGGCAATTGACCATCTGCTGCCTGATACCCATTTGCAGAACATCTGCACTCAGGATTTTGATAGTAAACTTATATATATATATATATATATATATATATATATATATATATATATATGGGTTTAGTACCGTAGATCGAAATTACACTATTTCAAATTACGATAGTAGTGTCCCACTAACGCGAAAGTGCACTTTTGCAAAAGTTACTAAGTCGAATGGGACATTTCCTGCACTGTGGTGCGGTAGTGACGGACCTAAGGGTTAGGGCTTGGGTTAAGGGTAGTGGATATCTAGTAGGGCTATCCACTATCCTTAACCCAAGCCCTAACCCTAAGGTCCGTGACTACCACACCACAGTACAGGAAATAGGTCTGTAACTACTGCTCAGTGAAGGAAATACAGTTTCCTGCACTGTGGTGCGGTAGTTACGGACCTTAGTGTTAGGGCTTTGGTTAAGGATAGTGGATAGCTAGTAGGGCTATCCACTATCATTAACCCAAACCCTAACCCTAAGGTCCATGACTACTGCACCACAGTCCAGGAAATAGGTCTGTAACTACTGCTCAGTTGAGGAAATACAATTTCCTGCACTGTGGTGCGATAGTCACGGACCTTAGGGTCAGGGCTTGGGTTAAGGATAGTGGATAGCCCTATTAGCTATCCACTATCCATAACCCAAGCCCTAACCCTTCGTTTGTTCTAGTGACTTTCGCAAAAGTGCACTTTCGTTGAAGTGCACTTTCGCGTTAGTGGGATACTACTATCATATTCTGAAATAGTGTAATTTCGATCTACG
The DNA here is from genome assembly GCF_019279795.1 of Protopterus annectens. Classification (NCBI taxonomy): domain Eukaryota; kingdom Metazoa; phylum Chordata; order Ceratodontiformes; family Protopteridae; genus Protopterus; species Protopterus annectens. The sequence goes on along the minus strand of NC_056729.1, from coordinate 358,604,205 downwards.
GTAGTAGACCCATATATATATATATATATATATATATATATATATATATATATATATATATATATATATATATATGTATATTGAGCTATATTATATATAACCACTCTAGATTCTCACCAAGATAAACTCTGGATCCCCTGTGATGTTAATTCCATTGCATGTTGTTTTCATCTCATTTCATGATTTGGATACCAAAATCTGCTAAACAGTCCTGAATATATATAGCTACAAAACTATTTGAAATATTACTGTAAACAAGCTTTGTAAATAAACTTTAAATGCCATTATCAGATTGAAATAATGTGAAATGTAAAATATAAATATGTTGGTTTAGTGTAAACAATACTGCAAAAACTGTTCTGCCTTTTGGTCTCGGTCATGGCTGAAAGGGGTTAATTGAACAATCCAGCTAAGCAGTCAACAAAATAAACTGACTCGCTTACAAATAAATCATACACTTGCCTTATATGAATGTTCTTTCAAAGCTCACATTTGTGGAAACCTTGTTTCATCAGATACTACCATTCCTAGAATAAAGTCCCTCCACCGGATGACTACTGCAGAAATTATTTATTTATTTAGTTAATTAATTAATTTATTTATTTACATTTGTTGACCGGGAGTGTCCGACTGGACGTAGGTCCATTTTCAGTGGAGGCCCTGGGAGAAAAGCTCCACAGTTAAAATAAACATGCAGTAGTTACATTGCATTACATAGCGATTAACAATTTGATTAACATAGCAATTAATTACAAACATATTTACAGATGAAGAACATAGTACATCAGTAGACAACTAGAATCTTTATCTGCGAAGTACATAACAGACATTAACAAATGTTACAATAAGAAGTTCCTGCTGTATAATAAGTACTAGGCTTATGAGCATCTGAGCTTGCTATAATCAAGGTAGTTAGTGGGGTGGAAAGAAAGGTAGTGGTTGGATGGGGTGGGTGATATTAGAGTGGGAGTTGCAAGGGCATAGCCAGCATGTTTTTAGGTGTGCTTTTAGTAAAGTTTAGAAGTGGGTGCATGATGGTACGGAGGTAATTGTGGGTGGGAGGGAGTTCCATAATTTGGCTATGGCGCAAGAGAATAGTGCTTCACCAGCAGAGTTATTGGCTTTAGTGATCTGCAAGTGATTTTTGTTGCTGGATCTTAGTGATCTGGTGGTGCGATAGGGTTGGAGTAGATTCTGGAGGGATGGGACATTTAGTGGATGGTTTACTAGTTTGTGGGCGAGTGAGAGTTGATACCATTGAAGGAGGTGAGGGAGTTAAAGCCAGCCCAGTTCAGCAAGTGAGAGACAGTGGTGATTACGGTAGGATGCCCCTGTGGCGAATTTGGCGATTTTGTTGTAGCAGGTCTCTAGCTTGTTTAGATCGCATTGCCTTAGGTTGGTATATATATTGGAGAGGCATAAAGTAGGGTGGAGATAAGGTGGGAATTTGCTATTGAAATCTTTGCTGCTTTGGTGAGAAGTTGCTTATTTCTGTATAATGCTCCTAGTTTTTTGTGGACTTTTTTTATGGTCATGGATATGTGAATGTCAAATTTTAGTTTATTGTCTATTTCCACTCCTAGAAATTTGGTGTGTTCAGTTGGGTATATAGTGGTGTTGTCTTTTGCTGTGATGTTAAAGTGAGAGTTGTTTTGAGCATGTTTGGTGGGTTGGAAGATGAGTAGTTTAGTTTTGTTTGGGTTGAGTATTAATTGGGCATCGGATAACCAAGTTTCAACAGTGGAAAAGGCTTCCTGTGTGACTTTTTGCAGTTTGGATAGGGTCTGGGCTGAGCAGATGATGGTTGAGTCATCTGCGTATTGTATGAGTGTGCCATGTTTGGTGGTAGAGGCTAGATTATTGGTGAAAACAGAGAAGAGTAGGGGTCCAAGGATGGATCCTTGGGGAACCCCTATGGAGACAGGTAGTTGGGGAGATATGTCATTCTGCCATACAACAGATTGTTGGCGGTCAGACAGGTAACTCTGAAACCAGTTGGTGACCGATTGAGAGAAGGATAGGTTACTGAGTACAGAGATGAGTTGTTTGTGTGGGACCATGTCAAATGCTTTAGATATGTCTAGGAAAGTAGCAGAGGAGAGATAGCCATTGTTTTTATGCTGAAGGATAGTGTTAGTAAAGGAGAGTAAGGCAGTGGTGGTGCTATGGTTTGGTCGGAAACCATGATGAGTATTGGAAAGGAGGTTGTTAGTAAGGAGGTAGTCTGAGACTTGAGAGTGTATGCATCTCTCTAGTATTTTGGAGAGTGGAGAGAGAATAGCTATGGGGCGGTAATTGGTTAGTTCTGTGGAGGGGCCGCCTTTGTGGAGGGGAATTATATGTGATACTTTCCACAGTGTGGGAACGTAACTTTCTGACAGAGATCAGTTAATCAAGATGGATACTGGGTAGGCCAGAGCATCAGCTGCGATTGGTAGGTATTCACTTGGGAGGTTGTCTGTTGCTAATTTGGTGGGCTTAAGTTTAGTTAAGAGTTTTTTTATGTTGGAAGTAGGTACAGGAAAAAAAGAGAAGGCAGTGGGGAGATTACTAGTTGAAGGTGTGGGTTGGAGGGGAGGGGGGTTGTTTTTAGCTAGTGATAGTATGGTTTGTGTGAAGTGTGTGTTGAATGAGGTAGCAATATTTTCGGAGGAGTGAGGGATGTTAGGAGGAGGGGTACTGACTTTACCTGGGTGGAGGATGGAGTTTATGAAGGACCAGAATTGTTTGGGGCTGTGTTGGGAGGAGTCTAGGGCAGACTGGTAGTATTGGAATTTGTCCTGTTTTATTAGCTTTTTGACTCTATTGCGTAGTTCTAGGAATTTCTGTCTAGTTGAGGGGGTTTTGGTTTTGTGCCAGTGCTCCCAGGCTTTATCCCTGTTTTTCATTTCTGGCTTAGTGGTTTTCTGTAGCCATGATGAGGGTTGTGCTTTGGTTCTGGAAAGTCTTATGGGGGCATGGTAATTAAGGATGCTCAGGAAGGTAGTATAAAAAATTCAACTGCGTCATCAAGACTGAGGTACTTTAGAGGATGCCAGTTACATTACATTACGTTACTTTGAGGGATGAGATGAATGTGAGTGGGTTAAAGTTTAGTTTTTTACGTATTTGACGGTAGATGACAGATTTAGCTTGGTATAGGTATTTTTTGAGTAGGAATGTTGGGGAGTGATCACTGAGGATATCTGATAAGCAGCCTGTTATATATGACTGGGGGCTCTTACTGACTAGTATCCAATCCAGGGTAGTGTGCTGCTGGAGTTTTTATTTATCCTGGTTTGCGACTGGACTAGTTGGGTGAAGCCATAAAGGCTTACATGATGGGTTGGATGGTTGCCAGAACAGGATTGCCAGTCAATATTGAAATCACCTAAAATTATAGTTTCTTGGGGGAGATGGTGGGTAGACCAGCTGAGGAGGTTTTCTAGTGGAGGGATGTTCTGGCCAGGTGGGAAGTAGCATCCAATTATGTTGATGGTTTTGTTATGGTTTATTTTGAGGTTGGTATATATTATTTCTTCATTGCCTATTTGTGGAGCTGATAATTTTAAGATCTGGATGTTTAGATGCTGTTTAAATATTATGGCTACACTGCCTCCTTTCTTGTTTAGTCGGTCTACTCTTAGTATGCCGTAACCGGTAGAGAGTATTTGCTCACTGGTAATGTGAGGTTTTAGCCAGGTTTCTGTCAGGATGTCTATATCTAGGGAGTACAAGTCTATGGTGGCATGGAGTTCATGGACTTTCTTGGATATACTTTTAATATTTAGGCTTAGTAGAAGGAAGTCACTTGGCTTTCTGTTGGCTGTGATATGGGAGAAGTTGTGGTTTCTAGTCTGATTATGAGGATTGGGGTTGGAGATGGATGTCTCCACTTAGGGCTAGTTTTGATATGCATGAGGTTATTAGTTTTCTTAGTTTCTGAATGTGTTTGATTATTAGGAAAACTTTATGATTGTGCTCTGTGGGTAATAGGTATGGTGGGAGGGTTACTATGTTAAGTTGTAGGGATGCTTTACGTTTGAGTAATATAGTTGGTAGAATATGTGGGGGGTGCATAGGGATGGTTCTTGAGCTGGTGGGAGGGGAGCTGAGTATGGGCGAGACATGGGTGGTGGTGTGAGTAGTAGTACAGTGGTAGTGGTTGAGTGGGGAAATGATGGAGCTTTGGTAGGATGTACGATATGCAAGGAGAGCATGCAGTGAGCACAGGTAAGGTATGCATTAGTTGAGGAGGTGTGATAGTAGTGGGAAGATGGAGGTTAGAAATTAGAAATTAGAGGAAAGTATATCAGAAGGAGTAATAGTGTGAGGCAAAATTTGGAGAGGTTGAGGGCTTCACCAAGAATGTAACAGCAGAGATGGAATAAGACTGACCAGACATGTTGTGGTAAATGCCATATAGCTTGACAGAGCAAGAAGTGATAGTACTGAGTGCAGAACAACTGGCTAGTTTATGACTAAAAAGACATATGGCAATGTTATGTATTGTCACCCTACTTATTCAGTTTATATGTTCACTACATCATGCAAGATGCTGGAACGAAAATTGCTGGGAGAAATATTAATAATCTGAGATATACAAATTACACCACTCAAATGGCTGAATTTAAGGAAGAACTTAAGAACCTGTTCATGAATAGAAATAGGCAAAAGCTGACTTGTTGCAGAATATGAAATAAAAAACCTAAAATGTTGTCATCTTGCCCTATTGGTTCTTTGTAAACTGATGCAGAAGAAGTGCAGGCAGTGACGCATTCCATTTTCCTGGGCTCATAGTTCTCTATGGATGGTGACTGCAACCATGAAATTAAAAGCAAGTTGCTTTTTTGGAAGAAAAGCTACCACAAACGTGGATACAATTTTAAAGAGCAAAGACATTATATTGTCAATAAAGGTTGATTTAGTCAAAGCTATGCTTTTCCTAGTAGTAATATATGTCAGTGGCTTACTTAAGGAAATAAATCCAGATTGGTCACTGGAAGCTTGATAGTAAAATCAAAACTTAAAATACATTGGCCACCTAATATGAAGACAGGATTCACTACAGACTATATTGAAGCTAGGGATGATCAAAGACAGAAGAAAAACATTAAGGTAAATGGAGATCATTACTGAAAAAATCAGTATGAATTTGTAAGAACTTGAAGCAGTTCTTGACAAGACAGGTCTGGTGTGCTAAAGTCCTTGACTACCTTATGAGGCAGTGACATAGTAGGGAGAACAGGTGACAGAGAGAAGATAGCATGCATGCTTTCAGGGGAATAATTTCTATACCAACTCCTGCAGAAGGAGCAGCCTTGTCTGGAGTTACAAAACTAGTTATCTTGATCATCACCTCCTGCTGCATGTTTTAAGGTTCCATTAATTTAACTTTCTTGATTTTCTTTAGAGAAGACTTTCCTGTTATTTTTCTCTACTTTTGGCAGAAGCATAGCTGATTCAACCAGTGCCCTGGGCTGATAGTATGAACCAACAGCCTGGGCCAGTACTGTGAACCAGCATCCCACCCCCTTAGCTTGTCAAGTGAAGAGCATTAAAAAAAAAAAAAAAAAAAAAACACTTCACTGTAGAGCCATACCCCAGCCCTTCAGACCACATTTCTGTGCCTCCATTAACCCTCCTTCAACATATTTTATTACAAAAAATGCTAATCATTTCTTCTTTTAAACTGTAGCAAATGGTTGCTATACAGAGTGCACAGTGCTCATGTTTTAGTTTAACAAAAAAAAAATAAAATTCTTCTCTTTAAACTGTAGCGAACTGCTTGCTACAAATGTATCAGACAGTTGCTACAATTTATACCCTGCCTGCATGGAAAGTGGTAAGGTTTTACTTAAAAAAACAAAACATTTTTACTTTTAAACTGTAACAAACTGCTTGCTACAATGTAGTAAGCAGGTTACTACAGTTTAAACCCCACACTGAGAACTACAACACTCAGATTTGACTACAAATGCAATACTGGCTTTTAAAAGATGGTATTGCATTAAAGAGAGATCAGGATCAGCTGATCATGCCCTTCAACACTTCGCACCCAAGGCACCTGCCCCTCTTGCCCCACCCTAGCTGCATTACTTTTGGCAGAAGAAGGGTATTAGCAGCAGGGGTAAGGGACTCATTATCTGCACTATAAAAAGGCTTTAAAATATGCAGATTTTCTTGCTAGTCTTAAAGCCACAAAGTGTACAGAATTGTAAATATTATGGTTCTTTGCCAAACAGAAAAGGACCTGTAAATAATAACCTTCAGGATGAATATGATTTCATCAAAAGCATTTGCTAGTAATTTCTCTTGAGACGTCATTACAACACAACTAAGTTATAAATTGGTGAGCAAATGTTATTCTGTAAATACTTAGAGAATAGTAAATGCTTGTACTTAACACTTCTAAACATCATGCTGTGTATTGTCCTTTGTTGCTGAGCTTCTCTACCATAAACCCTATAGACATCTACTTGCTGGAAAAGATCAGGCTGGCAACTGTCATCTGCCTTTGATTATAAACCACTGATATTAGTATTTCTTGCAGTAATGGTCCTTAATCAAACACTGAGAATTCATCCTTTCTTACTTTTGGTTGATATACTTTGTTTATATCCATCCACATCATCATCTATACAAGTCTGTTTTCTATATCTGCTTTGGAAGCCTTATGACTCCAGCACACATCTGGCAGTTTATGGCCCCATTATAATTAGTCTGTCCCTCCATGTTCAGCCCTTTGCTGCCATGAAATAGCATTAAGTAGACTAGACAGTTTCAATGTCTTTTTTGTTTATTGCTTTCTTTTCTTCCATCTTGCTTGCCTAATGGTCTAATCTTTTTAGGTTTTGCTCTAACTACTCATTTTCAGACACTTTCTTCTCTAGTCCTTCTATGTATTTCATCCTTACTGCCCCTATCATTCTCAAACATCATATACCCTAGATCCAATAAGTTCCATTCCCTTCAGCTGATAGCTCATATCTCCAAATTCCCAATCATGGTAGCCCCTCCTACCCATGCCTCTAGCTCAGACACATACTGTACATTTTTAGATGCCTGATATTGTTGAAATATGCACTGACCACATTCACAAATCACCCTAATCTGCTGTCTCAGCTTTCTTTTCCTTCCTGTGCATGGCATTCCATCTGTTTCTTGCCCTGGCTGTGAAAAATCCTTGGACCTTCCTTCTTATCACCTATTTCTTTCATGTGATTTATGTCCTGTCTTGGGCCCTGTCGACTTTTCCACCATCATTTATTTTCAAACACGTGGCTTACTTTTTTCTGTCTGTCTATCCATCTGTCCTTCCTACCTTACCATATGAAATACTAACCATCCTTGACAAACAGTTAGTCTTTATGATATGACTCTTCACTTTATAATTACAGTCAGTGGACCAGAAATGTGTCCCAATTCACCACAATCTCACTTCTGGCAAGCATTTGTTACAGACAATGTATATAGCAAGGTGTGCATAAGAAATTACATTTCTCAGGTGTATCAAACATAAATCTACAATGTAGATATATCACACTCATAGTCATGAACTATTTAACAGTGCAGAGGAAAAGAAATGCTTTTATTTTCCATATACATTTATATTTCATCATGGTATGTTTTACTCTCTTCATCTGCTGACTAAATAAAAAATAAATAAATAAAACTAGCAGGTGGACAGTTTTAATAGAAAAAATGAAAATGAAAAATTATGAAATAAAACTGCATTACTTAATCAACAAGTGGCTGACTTAGTTCTGTGTCCTCTACTGCTGATGCAAATCTATCCAAAAGTAGCTGCCAAAACATGAAACAGTATGGCAGCCAAGTGCTCCTAAATCACTGAGACTTAGTCCATAATACTCAGCAATTGCATGCTTATTTGCGACACAGAATGAATGCTAATGCAGTTTCAGATTATACAGGCATAGCATTAGTCCAAGGGAAACATGGATGGATAAAACCTTTACTCATTCATACACACACACACACACACACACACACACACACACACACACACACACACACACACACACACACACATGCATACAGCCATATGCAAACACTAGGTTTATAGGTAGGTACTAGGCTGTTGGCCCTAGGGCCTATACAAACCTAGCCATATGGATTCCCTGTCTATTGGCACTTACAGAAATTTATTTTCCTGCACCCCTGTCAAGCAGAGCCACTGAAGTGATCCCTAGGGTGAATTTCCTATTTCCCATCCAATCATCAAGATTTTTCTTAAAGAGGGCCAAATAGTTTATCTGCTTGACCTGAATGGGCAGTCTCTTCCAGAGTATGGGAAGTCTCTGGAACAGGAACCAAGCCCTCCAGCAAGTGTTGTTTATTGGGTTGATGAGATTTAGGTCCCTGGAGTGTGTGACTCAGATGGATTGGGATTTCTTTAAGTGGAGCAGGTCCAACATTTGTGGGATTGTCATGACCTTGTATATTAGGCAGAGATCACCTCTGAGTAGGCGATATGAAACAGAGTAGAGCTGTAGGTTTTTTGAGGTGGTCTGCATAGGGTAGATATTTTAGGCCAGTGATCCTCTTTGTGAGGTATTTCTGTGGCCTTTCCAGCTGTTGCAAAAGTTTTGTGAGGTACATACCAAACGGAGCATTGTATTCTTTAATAGGTCTAATGAGGGATGAGTAGAGGGGAACAATGACCTCCTTTTTTCTAGATGAGAAGCCTTTTGTAATTAGGTGGGCCACGTAGAAATATTTTCTGACTAGTGTTGCAATGTGTATATCAAAGGAGAGACCACTTTCCACCTGTGTCCCAAGGTCTCTTATCACGCTTTCAGTGTTAAGTGGGCTACCACCTATGTGGTAGTTCAAGGGCACTTGTTTTTTTCCAAAGGGGATGACTATGAATTTTTTGGCGTTGAGCTTGAGGCCATGGCTCTGACACCAGGCATCTATATCAGTGAGGCCCTTTTGAGAATGTCTACATCCTTTGGGGATGTAATAATGGCTCCCAGCTTGCAGTCATCTGCGGACTTTGTTAGCCATAGGCCTTCAGTGTTGGCTTGAACTTCAGAGAAGCAGATGCCAAATAAAAGTGGACCTAGGACTGAGACCTGTGGTACTCCACTTGTCACAGGTCTAGAACTGGATTTGGAGTCAGTACTTTGACTATGTGGGTTCTGTCAGTGAGCCAGTTTACAACCCATCTAGTGACATAGGGATTAATGCCCAGTGTGGTGAGTCTATCTAAGATTCCGGAGTGGGGGATGGTGTCGAAGGCCTTGGCGAGGTCCAGATAGGCTGTGTGAACCACCTTACCCTCATCCACAGCTCTGGTGACTGTTTCAAAGAAGTCAATCAGATTTAGGAGACATGATCTACCTTTCATGAACCCAAACTGTGTGGGGTCCAGAGACTGGAGGTTTCCAATGTCCCTGTTTATGAGTTCCATGGTGATACGTTTCATGGCCTTACAGACCAGACTCATCAGACTGATGGGGCAGTAGTTACCAGGGTCTGTGGTGGACCCCCCCTTATGGAGTGGGATAACCGTAGCTGTGCGGCATTCAGTGGGCATAAAGCCTGAGGTGAGGCTAAAATTGAACGTGGTACATAGGTGGGGTGCCAGTTTGTTTTGTAGTTCATGTAGGAAACAGCCTGGGATGCTGTCTGGTCCCATGGATGCTGTATTCTTGGCTTTGGCTAGTGAAGTTTTTACCTGTGCAGCCGTGATTACCAGGTATTGAGATGGGCCCTTTGGAAGTGAGAGGGGGGGGGGTGAAATTGGCACCAAACCTATCTGCCAGAATGTTGGCAATATCAGTTGGATCAGTATATTTGGTGCCATTGTGCTGTAACTCAGAGCAAATCTGAGTGTTGCCATTGAGGTTCTTGGCATAACTGTAGAATGCCTTGTGGTTATCTTTAGAATCTGTGGCAATTTTGTTTTCATAACTAGCTTTGGAGGATTTTATGAGGGAACTCAGCTTCTTACTGATGCTGACCAGGGAATTTTTCCAATCCTGGGTTTTTTACTCTTTTTACAGGAGTTTCTTTCTTCTGTTGTATAGTTTGTTTATGGCCGGGGACCACCAGATTGGGTTCTTTTTTTTTGGAAGATAGCATCTTGGTTCTATTTGGGATGGCACGGTCCATGCACAAGTATGTGTGTTCATGCAATGCTTTAGTGAAAGATTCTGCGTACTCGCTTTCACATTCCATGTGCATGGGTGTTGTGATGGGTGTTGTGAAGTTTGTCACTTCAGTCTTGAGAAGCTTGAAGTTGGCCTTGGAGAAATTTTTTAAGGTGGTTCCCTTGGTGGGGTGTGGAGGTGGGATGTGGATGTCTAGGATGATTAGCTTATGGTCAGATCTGACCAATGAGGAGCTGACCTGTGGAGTAGAGCATCTGTCTCCCATGTTGGCAATGATCAGGTCCAGGACATTTGTGCCCCTGGTGGAGGTATGGATAAGCTGGTCCAAGGCATTGGCATTTATGAATTCCAAAAAACATCGAGCAAATGTGTTGGTACTTGTGTAGATTTGGCAGTCAATGGCGGGGTAGTTGAAGTCACCTAGTATTATGATGTTTGGTTTTACCTGAATATTTTCCAGTATGTTGAGAAAAGTGGAGTGGCAGTCTTGGGGCATAGTGGGAGATCCGTAGCAAGCTACAATTTGGATTAGTTGTTAGTGTTAGTTGCACTTGGAGAATTTCAGATGCATCATGTTGGGCAACAAGCCTGGTGGTGTGGATAGTCTTAATGAATATGGACACGCCTCCACTTTTAGTGTTCCGTTCCTGATTGGGTGGCCGAAAGGTGTGGTATGAGTTGTATCCTGGTATAGTCGAGATGCTCTCTGGATCCTTGAACCAGGTTTCTGTCACTGCACAGATATCGATATTCTCCATTTTAAGGAGTGTTTCGAGTTGGTACATTTTGTGTTTGAGACTGCTAGCACTGAGTAGCATTACCCTCAGGTTTAGCTTGCTCTGACTTGTTACGGTGGTAGTTTTGTCATTTGAACTTTTCCTAAAAAAGGCACAATAGGTGTGGCAAGGGCCTTGGCCAGAAACCTGAATCCCAGATGCGACAAGAGCAGGCCATCTCTGGCAAAGCATTGTGGCCTGTTGATCATGTCATACCAGGCAGACAGATACTGGATCCCCTTAGAACAACACCAGAAACTTAGCCAATTGTTGAAGTCAATCATTTTGTCCTTGTACTGTGGTGTCATTCTGGGTGAGGGCAGGATGCTACTCAGTGCTAGGGTCTTGCCTGACTGGGCTACCAGATCCAAGCGCTCCTCCATATCTCATTTCATGTAGTCCAGGGAGGTGTGTCCCAGGTCGTTCACACCAACATGGATGATGACAGAGTCATAATCATACCTGTTGTGGAGTGGCCTGAGTGCATGCTTTATGTGATGAATCCTGGCAGCCAAGCAGCTGACTGTAATCTTCTCTTTATTCAGCCTGGTGAGTGGGAAGTCAGTGTGCCTGACTATAGAGTCACCTATGACTAGTGTGTTGGGTACTTTGTTTTGCCTTATGGGCTGTTGCTGGGTGGCACACTGGTGTTTTGGGCTATGTGTTGCTTTGGTTGTGTTGGTGGGTGGTGGTTGTTTGTGTATCTGCTTTGGGGGTCTCTGTTTCCTGTTTATATTTACATTGAGAACCTCCACATATGTAGGTGTGTGTTTGGCATTGCTATGTGTGGGTATTGGTGGTAAAGGTTTTGAGGGACTATGTGTTGAGTGTGGTGTTGTGTGGGTGTTGACCTTCTCCTCTTGACTGACTAGTTCAGTCTTGGTTGGAGAGAGCCTGGCTTCCAGCTTGGCTATATAAGTGCATCTCTCGCAGGTTGTAGTGTTGGGTGGTAGGAGGAGAGGGTTGTCTGTGTACATAAGGCAATTGCTACATTGCCCCAAGATGCCCAGATTCCCCAGGTGGACAGGAGAAAACAACGGGAGCTGACCACTGGACATGCCTTGATAAGAGTTTATTTAATTTAAGCACTAGAACTGTTTTCTGGCTTACTAGGCAAGGAAGGTTGAGTGCTACAGAAATTTAAGGATAATATAGTGCTTACAAGTCACTCTGAGCTATTTCTGGGTACAGAGCCAAGTTAGAGTGCTGATACTTGAGAGACTGACTAGATCTTAGGAAAAATTTGAAGAGCAGACCTTCTGGCTCTGGTAATAGATTTAACCGTGGCTCAGCGGCGCTGCGCGAAGCGCAAACCCGTGCAAACCCAGGTTTTAAAGCAGGAAGTTGAAAGGGATAAAAGCAGCTCAAAATGGCCAATAGTACAACAAAACTAGAGCTGGAAACCACTCCCCTAGCGATAGATAGGCTGCAAGACTTCCTTCTATCTCTGGAAGGCCTGGTCCACTCCCAACACAAAACACAGTCCTGAAATCAGCAAATCTGAAATCTGGACTATATTGGTTTAAAGAAAAGGTGGGAAACAAAGAGGCAGATAGGATTTTTGTAGTAGTTTTTTTTTCAGAAATAGGGAGGCAGAAAATGCAGAAGCAAAATACACTTATAAAGCTCTAAAGGGCTAGTGCATTTGATTGTGTAGCCTGTAACAGTAAATACAATTTAAAACAAACGATCTAGCAAAGTGCAATGTACAAAAATGGCACAAATGCTGTTAAATAATTTAACACAGTTGTAAAACACTTACAACAAGGTGCGGCAGGTAATAAAAAGCAGAATACAGATCTTTTGAACAATTAAAGTCTCTCTCTCTTCTTTCTGCTGCTGTAATTCTTTGCAGGACCCTCAAACGGATCCGCTGAGGTAAAAACAAGTACAAACCCGCACAAACAAAGATTTTAAAGCAGGAAGTTAAAAGGGATAGAAGCAGCCCAAAACAGCCAATAGTACAACATAACTAGAGCTGGAAACCACTCCCCTAGCGATAGATAGGCTGTTTAGCGCTTACCACTACCACTGATAGGCTGCAAGACTTCCTTCTATCTCTGCAAGGTCTGGTCCACTCCCAACACAAAACACAGTCCTGAAATAAGCAAATCTGAGATCTGGACTATATTGGTTTAAAGAAAATGGGGGAAACAAGGAGGCAGATAGGATTTTTGTAGCAGTTTTTATTTTTCAGAAATAGGGAGGCAGAAAATGCAGAAGCAAAATACATTTAAAAAGTGTTTGGCATTACTGAGTCTTTATTTTCTCTCCTGAAGATACCTTCCCACCATGAAACACATAATCTACCACTGCGTACCCAGTAGAATTAGTACTTACTTGAATAAAAGCTTTTCCAAAGCCACACTGAAGTGCTTTGTCATTATCTTTGACAATAGAAAATGTTTCTATAAAGAGTAAAAAGCTATGAAAAGTTGATTATCAAGTTTTTCCTTCTAAATCAAAGTACACTTCAAAGTCCTCCAGTTGTTATAAGCATGTTACATGATACTCTAGGATTATGTAATAAAGTATATACTTTGAAACACCAAACATGATAGCCAGGAACATGACTGAAAGGTAATACAGTAATTACTGTATCAGAAATACTTCATTACAAATGTGCGTTTGCTTTGTTGCTTTGTCTAGACTGCACATTCAGATTTGGAATCTCCTTATTTTATAATTTGGTTCTGAAGTGGTTGTGATCAATAAAATATAAATAATCAAGAGAATAAATAAATATTTGATGAAAAGTAACCTTCCGCAGCTTTACCAAAATATGTGAAGCAGTCTCTTGCAACTGAGAACCCCATAATTTGTTCCACTGGGACATTTATGCACAGACATAAAAAACAGCAACTGAACTTGTCTTCAGATCTCAGTCATTTACAAAAGTGAAATCCTAAGCTGAATGATAGCATGTCTTCAAGATCTTAGATGAAGAACTGACTTCAAGAACTGCTTTAAAGATTTTTGAGTAGCTTCAAATGGTGCTGCAGGGAAACAAGTAGAAATGGCAGACATCTTAACTTTATAGAAGTATAGGGCAGTTTGGAAGTTTATTAAGAAAAAAAGTTAGATCTTTTAAAATATGTAATATCCCTATAAACTACTGAGATACAACCACTCAAAAGTTCAGCTGGTTGTTTGCAAACAATTGCATGCCATTTTGTACAACATTACAACCCTGTTTTAGCAGGGGGGAAACTTCCTTTGCCATCACTGACAAGTTTTAATTGTTTTGTTTTCCACGCTCATGTATTCTTTGAATTCTGCCTTTTTTGTGAATATTGTCTTTATTACCTTGTCTGCTTCCTACAGAAAGGGCAGCATTGGATGGGTAGTTTCTAAATTCAATGTGGATGGAAGAGTGGAGGATCTGCCTTGTCCCAGCCTTTTAGATGTTTAAGGATTATCTGACAGGAAGCACTACATTACAAGACTGTATCCGGTGAATCATCTCATTGCTATTATTTGGAAAAGCCTGATTTTTGCATCAAGCTTGTCACTTAATCAGTGTTCCCACAGCAGCAGCACTAAAGATGACATCCATTATGTTATAACTATCTAAGGCAGTGTGAGCTGCCATTTATTCATCTGTTTCTGTTAGTTTTGAAATATCACCTCCTTTAAGGAAACATTTGTATACTTTGAGCTATATCCTCCTATATTTAAGGATCTTAGTCTGGTACTATGCCTCATGTTTTTGGGGTTAATAGCTATGATTTATAGGGTACCAGAAGTATATCAGTAACCTTAAGATCTTTACCATTTACTAAATTTTTAACAGATGACATTTTCCTTTCCTGTGTAGCCATGTCTGTAACCTCACAGACATTAAGATAGACAGGCAGACACTGGGTTGTTACAAAGGAATTTAAATGCTTTTCCATTCTAGAAAGCAAGTTGGTTATTTTGCAGCATTTGGTTGTGTATCATGCATAAAAGGCATATTACTGTACACACTATGGTATAACAGATTGATAGGAGGAATTGCAAGTGGTTTAGGTGCTGTAAGCTTCACTGACTCTCTCTGTCTTTCTTGTTTCTCAATGAGATTTCTATGATGGCCACTTGAAATGATTTGTATTAAACTTTTCTAAAACAGGGAGGAGCCAGAACAAAAAGAACCCTCATTTCACAGATCCAGTATCAATTCAAGGAAGAGAGGAGCTCTGAAAAAATTTGATAGTTAGCGCCTTATTGTACTCGTAATGGTACGGAGAAGGTTGCTGCTTCCTGTTTTCTCCTAGTAGCATTCATGAAGTAGCAAGATAAGAG
Source organism: Protopterus annectens (assembly GCF_019279795.1). Lineage (NCBI taxonomy): Eukaryota > Metazoa > Chordata > Ceratodontiformes > Protopteridae > Protopterus > Protopterus annectens. The sequence continues at coordinate 358,589,027 of NC_056729.1, read as the reverse complement.
ATATGCACAAAGTACTTGAGGGCAACTCATTTATAATCAAAAGTAAAAGCAATAGTAACCTGACACTGTTAGCTTAGGTATGTGCATCTGCACGGGGATGTCTGAATAGCAAACCCCCACCACATTTACTATTAAATCATTCACCAAAGGAGAAGCAGAAAGCAGAGAACTCACCAGAGCCATATCCAGAGTGACTTCAGTATTTTGATCCACCATAGAGTGGGGACCAACACTTGGAATGAGAGGCTTTTCAGACAACTGGAAACCATTTTAACACCATAATTGTTATTGATTCAGCCTATCCTAAAGATGTTTCCTTTCTGGTAGCCTCTTGTTGAGACAATGAAGTGATGGGGAGAACAGGGGAAGAGAAAAGACAATATGGATGCTATGAGGAGCATAATCTTTACAGCAGCCCTGTACAGGGATCTGCCATGCCTAGAGTTAGAAAACTAATTCTCCCACTACTGTAAGCTGTACATTTTAGGTTCCATTATATGAACTTTCTTAAACTTCCTTAAAGACAACTTTCTCATTTCCATTCTCTCGTAGTGATAACTTAATGTTTCCACTTTTTCCAGCAGCAGCAGAAGAAGAAGAAGAAAGGTAACAGCAAGAGACACTAATATTCTAAATTTTAAAATGGATTTTGAATTCCTACCTTTTCTTGTTAGTGTTCCTATTAACAGCTGTACACAACTGTTAATAGTATGATTCTCTTCCAATGGGAGAAGGATCTGTAAATCACAGCTTTTAAGAAAAATATGATTTCATTGAGCACCTGTTGGTAATTTTTCTTGAGACATCATTAGAATACCACCAAATGATAAATCAATAAGCAGAGTTTGTTTTCTAAGTACATAGAGAATAATAAAGGTTTATACTCTAAACTTCCAAAGATCAAGGCCTAGGGAACAACCACCAGTTTCTCAAAGTAAAGTTGGCTATGCGAATGGAGACGGGCATGCTGTGGACTGCCTTTTGTAGCTGTGCTTCTCTACAGCAACAGTGTACACTCCCATGCCCTATGGGCCTCTAACAATCAAGCTGGGGGACTGACATGCTCCTTTGGTCATATACCAATCATATTAGTATTTCAAGCAGCAATAATCCTTATGCAAGCATTGAGGATTCCTCCTTTTTACTTCTAGTACATACACTTTGTTCAAACACTTTCATATTAAATACCTACATGTCTGTTTTCTGTTTCTGCTTTGGAAGCCAGAGGACTCTTGACTGACTCTAGCAGTTTGTGGTCCCCATTATAATCAGTCTCTTCCTGCACACTCAGCTTTTTGTTCCTATGGAATAGCATTGACTAGACTATAGAAAGTATCAACATACTTTCTTGTTTGCTACTTTCTTTTCTCCCACCTTCCTTGCCTAATGGCCTAATCTGTTTATATTTTGCTCTAACTACTTATCTTCTGTAGACTCCACCTCCAGTCCTACTCTTATGCATATTAGCTTCCTTCATCCATCCATCCTTAGTATCCCTGACATTCCTAAAGACCATATATCCTAGAACCACCATGCCCACCCCTTTTACCAATAGTGCAAGTCTTTATTATCCCAGCTATGTTAGCCTCAGCTTAAGACTTTAACCCCTCCTACTTAAACATCTAGATCAGCCATATATCTTTATAGGTGCCTGGTATTATTGACTAATACATTGTTGACCAATGCATTGACCCCATTTCCCAATCACCCAAATTCTGCTCTCTGCACTCTTTCTCCTTCCTTCACATGGCATTCCAATTGATTGTTGACCTGGTTGTTAATAATCACTGAATGTGCCTTCCTTCTAATTTCCTATTTATTTCATGTGGTGAATGTCATGTCTTGATCCCTGATAACTTCTCCATCCTTTCTTTCCAAAGTGTTATCTTCTTCCTTTCTATCCATTCGTCCTTACTTCCAACTTTATTAAGTGAAATAAGAACCATCTTTTAGAGACACAGTTAGTGGCTTAATCTCTTATCATCTGGAGTTTTACTTTGTACTTCCTGTCTTTGCACCAGACATATCCCCATTTCACCACTAGTTCACTCCTAGCACACATTTTTTTATAAAAAGCATAATGTAGTAAGGCACCCCTGAGAAATTATAGTTCTCAGTTTATGTGCACCAGAGGAAAGCATAAACAAGTAGATTATACATACCGTTCAACCTCTTAGAGCAAGTAATCTGGACAAAGCCACAAATAACGGGGGGACAAAGGCCCAAAAATAGGGACTCTTTTTAAATATTGCTCTTACAAACTTAGAAAGTTGACAGAATAACAGGTCTTGCATTAGCATGAATTTTCTGAAGGATATGAAATCTGAGACGTAAACATTTGCCATTATTTTCTGACTTCAGACTGAATCATTTGCCCTTTGATTTTCCAGAAATCCACAATTTTATGAGCCACAGACCAAAAATATGAGGAACAAATCTGGACATTCTGCAAAAATCTGGACAGTTGAGAGGTATGACATAAAAACAGCAATGAATTAGCTTACAGTACAGAGGAAAAGAAATACTGCATTTTCCATCCTTTGATCACAGTCAGATTTACTGCCTACATCTGCCAATTAAATGAATACAAATAAAACCAGCAGTTGCTAGGCAGTTCTAGTAGAATTCAACTTCTGAAACAAAGCCACATGACCTCAATCAACAATGATAAAATTCTGTCTCCTGCTGCAGATGCAAATCTATCTAAAAGAACCTGCCAAACAAAACAGTAAGACAACCATTTTCTCCTAACCTGCTGGGACATAATCTTCACTGCCAGATTTCATAAGAGTCAACAACTACATCCACCTCTCTGAATGAATGTTACCGCAGTTTCAAATTATACAGCCATGACATTAGTCCACTGAACACTTGGAGATAGTAACCTGTACTAGACTATAGGTTCATAGGTTCATAGGAGGTTACTAGGCTAGCAGCCCTAGAGCCTTTACAATGAGGGACATGGGTGCCACCCCAGGGGTGAATTTGCAGTGTCCCTTCCGATTATGTATGTTGCTTTTGAATAGGGTCAGTGAGGAGCTCTGTTTTACGTGAATAGGAAGTCTAGGCTGTCTCTTCAGCATATTCTGTTAATGTCACAAGCTAGGCTGAAATCCCTAGAGTGGGTGACTCTTGTGTCATTTGACTTGTGGATGTGCAGCATTTCCAATTTTCATTAGGGCAGGGTTGGAGATTGCCCTATAGGCCAGGCACAAGTCACCCCTCAGCAGCTGATTAGATCCAGAGTAAATGGACAGGGTTTTCAGCCTGTCAGTGTAGGTCATGGTTTGGAGTACCTGTATTTTTTTAGTGAGAAATGTCTGAGGTCTCTCCAGCTGCTGCAAGTGTCTGGTGAGGTATATGCAAAAGGATGCACTGTACTCTATTAGTGGTCTGATGAGAGTCGAGTACAGTGAAGTTATAACATAACGTGACCTGGGTGCTATGCCCTTGCTTATGATGTGTGCTACATAGAAGGATTTCCTTACCACTGTGAAGACATGGTGGTCAAAGTTCAGATTGCTATCAAGCTGTGTTCCCAAGTCTCGCACCACTGGGTTGGAATTCATGGGGTGGGGGGTGTTGTCAATACTGTAATTTGTAGGAAATTCCATTTTGCCAAAGGGAATAATAATACATTTTTTTTGCATTTAGTTTTAGACCATGCCTTTGGCACCAATCATTTGTTTGTATTAACCCTTCTTGTAATACATTGACATCACTGGGGGACTCAATGATTGATCCCAGTTTGCAATCAACAGGGAATGTGGTGAGCAAAAAGCCATCTACTGTAGCCTGGACTTCTGAGAAATAGATGCCAAAAAGTAAGGGTCTCAGCACAGTCCCCTTTGGTACTCCACTGGTGATGGGTCTACTCGTGGAGGTGGAGTCATCAATTTTTGACAGAGTGTGCTCTGTCTGTGAGCCAATTGGCTACCCATCTAATAACGTAAGGGTTAATCCCTATCTGGGAGAGCTTCTCAACAATGCCATAGTGGGGAATTATGCTAAAAGCCTTGGCAAGGTTGAGATAGGCAGTGTGCACTGTCTTACCTCTGTCCATGGCTTTGGTGACATTCTCAAAGAAGTCCACCAGGTTTAATAAGCATGATCTAGCCTTAACAAAGTCAAACTAGGTTGGGTCCAGTGTTTGGAGTCACGTATGTCCTTGTTGATAAGGTCCATGATAATACTTTCCATGGCCTTGCAGATGAGGCTGGTTAGACTTATGGGTCTGCAGGTCCCAGGGTCAGTTGATGGCCCCCTTTGTGCAGGGGGATTACTATTGCTGTTCTCCATTCTGCAGGAACATAGCCAGTTCTCAATCTATGATTAAAAAGAATGCCAAGTGGGTCCACTAGGTCATGTTTTAGATTATTTACTACACAACCTGAGATATTAGCTGGTCCCATTGAGGCAGTGTTTTTGTCCTTGGCAAGTGCAGAAATTACCTGTTCTCTAGAGATACTAGGCAGAGGGCTGGTGTCAGGTATGCTTTTGGGATATGGTAAGTGGAGATGGGAGGTGAAGTTTATATTGAATCTGTCAGCTAGGAGGTTGGTGATATCTTTTGGTGTAGTATGAGTGATCCCATCTACAACCATTTCAGCACATAGCTGGGCATTCCCTTTTAGACTTTAGATGTAGTTAAAGAATGCCTTATGATTATCCTTGGCTAGGGATGTGATTTTAGTTTTGTAATTTGCTTTAGAAGACTTTACAAGATTTCTGATTTTCCTGTTTAGGTTTAGGAGGGAACCCTTCCTCTGCAGAATGATATCCCTCTTGCTTTTGGACAACAGTTTCTTTCTCTTGTTATATAATCTGTTTATACTTAAAGTCTACCATGGTGGCTTGTTCTTACGGAAAAACCTGGTTTTGATCCAGTCAGGAACAGCAGAGTTTATGAAGTCACCTAAGTGTTTGTACAAGGCATTTGCATACACTTCTGCATAGTGATCATTCATGTCTGTGATTGCAGGTGGTATGAAGCTTTTTATATCATCACTTAGTAGGCCGTAGTTAGCTTTGATAAAGTTTTTTATAATTTTTGTTCCTGAGAGGGTGTCAGTTCCAGTAGTTACTTCAAATGAGACTGATTTGTGGTCTGACCTGACCAGGGAGGGCATCACGCATTGGGCAGTAGAGTAATTCCCCCCATGTTGGTGAGTACTATGTCCAGAACATTAGAACCCTTGGTCAGGGTGCAGATTATCTGTTACAGATCATTTGTGTTAACAAAGTCTAGGAACCTCTGGATGAGCATGTTTTTGCTTGTGAATGTTCCCCAGTGTATGAAAGGATAGTTGAAATCTCCCATGATTAAGGTGTTGGAAAGTATGGTGAGGGATTCCAGTAAATCGAGTTAGGCTGTGTGCTGATCCTAGTTCATGGTGGAGGATCTATAGCTAGCAATGATGTGGTATGATACTTTCCCAATTGTTAATTGGACATGGAGTAGTTCAAGAGAGTCATGCTGTTTAACCAGTCTCAAAGTGTATTTGGTTTTAATAAAGATGGATACACCTCCATCTTTGGTTCCTTCACACTCATTTTGAGGTCTGAACATGTGGAAGGCATTGTAGCCTTGCACATCCAGGGTATCTCAGTGGCCCTGAGCTATGTATTGGTAACTGCAGAGATGTCAGGATCCTCTAAGGTGAGGAGTGCTTCCAGGGAGTGCAGTTTCATGTTTAAACTCCTAGCATTAAGCAGCATGACCCAGAGTTTGTCCTGATTAGTTATGTTGGAAAATGTATTGTTTTGACATTGCCTAAAAAAGGCAAATGGGGGAGGCCTTTGCCAGTATCAGAAAGCATGGGGTGACAGGTGCAGACCATCTCTAGCAAAGCAGCAAAGTCTGTCTACCATATCCTCTCAGGCTGGCAGATACAGGATCCCCCAATACTGACAGCAGAAGCTAAGCCAATTGTTGAAGTCAATCATTTTTGTTTATATTTTGGCATCATCTGGATGAGGGTAGGATACTGCTTAGGGCTAGGGACATACCTGTCTGGGCCACATAATCAGAGAGTTCCATCACATCTCTCTTCATATAGTCCAAAGAGGTGCATCTCAAGTCATTCACAAGAAAATATCTTAGTTGCATAGTAGAATCTGTGCTTGTCTGTGTCTTTAATTTTTGTTTCAGTATACTGTGTTGTTCTCTTAGTTATCTTAATTAAATACATAACTATATTTAAAGCTGTTTTCTCTTTGTACTCTTTAGATTTTGGTAAAGCTGTTGCATTATCTTAGCTTTAACGCATTTCTTATGCAAGACAATTTTGCTTTGCATAGCTTTAGCAAAGCAAAGCACTTTGTTTATCAAGGCTATAAAAACAGACTTAATACATTTAACTAATTTTGTACCAAACAAATAAATACTTGAAAAAATATGAGAGAACAACAACTCACTGATTAAACATACTGCATATGATCTTGCTTAAATGATTGGATTTATCCTATAAATATATGCTACTACAAGCTAAATGCGTAGTTCTGTGGTTCTGCCTTACCAACATTATTTCTCTGTAATGTTGTCACTTGCACATACATGGCCACACACAAACACTAAAGCATTTACAAATGGTTAGCATTGCTAATCCTTTATTTTCTCTCCTGGGGATACCTCCCCAGCATGGAACACATAATCTACCACTGTGTACCAGATAGAATTAGCACTTACTTGTATAAGGGATTTTTCAAAGCAGCAGTGAATGAAGTGCTTTGTCATTATCTTTGATTTATCGCTGCGGGAGTCCAGGGGACAACAGGAAAGCTTTTATAAAGTGTAACAAGCTATAAAGAGAAGATTACCAAATTTATACTATAATAGTCCACTCCAAACTCTCCCTGTCACTATTACCATGTCTTAATGTACCCTACGATTATGTAATAATGTACGTATTTTAAACAGTGTAAAATCATATCCAGGAACTTGATTTTTAAATTGAAGGATAACACTATAACTGCTGTTTCAGAAAACACTGCATCACACATGCTGCAGGCTCCCTTACTGTTATTATGCTTTGTCTAGGTTCTATATTCAGATTTGGAATTTTTTACCTCATCATTTGGGTCTCACGTGGTTGTGATCGACCAAATATAAATGATCAAGAGAAACCAAGGTAATAAATATTTGATGAAAAGTAGCCCTCTCAGCTCTGCCAGGATGTGAACAAAGTGTGTGATGCAACTTCAGTCAACTCACAACTTAATTTGATCCACAAGGCATATGAAAAGGAGCAACGTCGTTTATCTGTTTGAGCCAACAGAAATAAAACAGAGCTAGACTGTAAAATATTCTAGATTTTCCTGAATAATATTACATCTGGAAATCATTATTTATTTCAATTTTCTTAAGCAGGTAGACCCACTGAGACCAGAGAATCCCATTACAGGCTGAAATATGTTCACCAGGAAATAAAACGATTAGGTTCTAATTTTGCAGTGTGCAAGCGAGAGTTGCTTGTATTAAAATGCATGCCTCAAATTTTGCCAGATATACCTAAATCATTTCTCTGTGATTCTATTATTTACTTCTGAATCTGCTGCTTCAGTATTCATATACCTGTACTATAATTAACCCATTAAAACCATTCTTTTGAAACTTGTAATTCAAATAAAATTCAAGGAAAACAATACAAAATGTACTCCCCAAGTCTGGTAACTTTGGGTACAATTTTATCAGTTCTGAGGGATGTACAGTATGTAGTCCCCTACATGGGAGGAGTGAGGGGGCTATTTTATTAGAAGTTGATTTGATCTATTATTCTTAATGACTTGATATATATTTGATGCCTTCAGCATAGAATACACTTTTTTTCCTCAGCTTTATCTATGCAAGTCAGCACACAGTGAAATGCCATGACAGTTCTCTGAAATTGCTCTTCCATCTGCCACCTGACTCTCACAGACAGAAGTAACACTCTGTTAGCATTCCCTGTGGTGGGTCTGTTAGGGTCAAGGAAACACCTTTCTGGCGGCATCAGTTATCTGATCTGCAGGCTACTGTCACTGGAGGCAAGAAAATGTTTTATTGTCCTACTGGCAGTTCACTGGGTAAGTAACTGGCCTGCAGAGCTTTTTCAGCCATTAACCAGGCTAGAAGGCATATAAAATGATACAGTATTTATAAAGACATAACAAATATTACAGTAATGTTCAGTGATAATGATAAATATTAGAAACCTAATGATTCATCAAGTGGGAACTAATCACACACACAACTCTTTGGAATTATAATTATAAAAAATTTTATTTTCTCAACATTTTCTTCTGTTCTGTGACCTGGTATTTATTCAGGTAGGTTGGGGGGGGGGGGTTCAGAGTTGTACAGCTCCCTACTTTACCCATGGCAGATGTGTTTTATATACAGTTTTTAATAACTCATTTGACTGAGTTCTGAGCTGATAATTTAAGAGGAAGCTATAAATACCTTACTGACAGATACTTGTTAAAGCTTTTTGCATTAAATAGTATGCAGAACTATTGAAGAGTGACTGAGCTGTACCTGCCAGTGTTGGAGACATGAGTTTTAATACCAACAACCATCACTTTAATACTGCAAAATCAGAAGCAAATCATTTAACAAACATGGCAAACATTTTTATTTCAGGAACTACAAATGTTATACATCAGTATAACATAGGTATTAGGAAATAGGTTTTCTTAACATTGTTCTAAGGCAATGGTGTGTAGATATATATATATATATATGTATATATATAAAGCCTTCACAAATCTGCAGTATTGTTTTAACAAGCCACTTTTCAAATTAATTCTCTGTTTTATAATAAATATACCCATTTGCATCATACAGCACTCAAGTAGCCAGTGATATTTCATATTATTTGCTTCGCTCCCTTTTCTGACATAATGACAACTTACCTAAGATGCAGTAGTCTACTGTGCAAGCAAGCATGATTAATAGGTGCATAGGTATGTACTAGGCCCTGTATTTCCATGAAGTGTTTAGCCCATGTAATTTAATACGGATAACCCAGGCCAGCAGAACATTTATATATTACCCTAAAACTAAGGTAATGTATGATTTCCTTTTAATTGACTGCATGCTGAAAGTCCACAATGTTTTCATAGACTATGACATTGACCAAAATAGGATTACTATCAAAAGCTTGAAACTCACAACTGTGGTTTACTCAATGCATATGCTCGACTCATAAATATTAATTATGTCCTAAGGTTGATGCAACAACATCGACAATGATCTGTCGATATTAATGTTGGCAGCTGCCGTTACCAACCATGCTTTGTGTCCCTGCATTGTGTACGTCCTTATTAACGGACGGACACTTGAACATCGACATTCCGACAGTCGCTCATACCATCTTTGAGGAGGTGCCTGTCGTGTAACTGACTTTTAACAATTTGATTGTAAACCACCAAAATATTTTGATAAACAAAATTATAATTTAATACAAGGAGATTTTAGCATATGAAAAGGGGTGCAGCAATGGGTATGAAAAGGTTAACCTCCCAGAATGCATGTATTGAATGGAAACTCCACTGTGGACCACATTTAATTACTATGTATGTAAACCAGTTCTGAGATCTTCAATCATCATTTTGCTGTCTTTGCTGTGTCTGCACATTGCAGTTAGAATGCTCTCAGCTACTAAACCCTATACACTGGTTTTGCAATAAGCTGCTGTTCACTTGAAGGCTGGATTTCTTATTAAACTCATTACATCATTTAAGGTGAATGGACTTTTACTGCTTGCATTTAACAGAAGTAAATACTCTATACTTTTGGATCAGAATAAATAGCTATCCATTCACATTCTTATGTAATGTAACCCCAAGAACAGAAACACTCTAAATCATCATAAAGGCAAGTTTGGTAAAATATATTGAAGTAAATGCAAGTATTTGGGGTTGCCACCTACCCAGAAGTGTGCAGGACAGTCTCAGTGTTTAACTTTACATCCTACACTTTTTAAAAACAAGATATAAACAGTTTTCTTTCCTTGGTACTAAAATGCAGCCACAGTATTTATTCTTGTTGTCTTTTTTAAAAGATATACTTTTATCATCTGTGAAACTTGAAGACTGGCAAGAAGGTATGCGCCTTCTGTCACTTAGTCATGTCTGAAACTCACTTTTGTTTGTCTGCCTAAAGATCAAGGATGGTGTCAGTGTGAAAATGAAGATGCATTCAACTTTTTTTAACAGTTGCATTAGGTAAGCTGAAGTTGTATTTTTAAGTTCTGGTGCTTGTGGTGGTCTTTGTATCTCATTTATTAATCACTATCATGGTTTATTATGACAAAGAAATTATTTATGAATCCAGTACAGCTAGGTCACAATGCTGCAGACAAAAAAAAAAAAAACAAACAAAAAAACAAAAAACAGTGGAACTGGTTGGAGAAGCACATGAACTTCAATTACTTTTTTGATAATTCTAAAACCAGGTAATGCACTAACAGTTGCTTCACTGAAAGGGGTAATATATATGTACAAGACAACACAACAGCAAGCTGCAATACATTACCATGGCCATTGTTTCTTTCACTTTTGTCAGTCAGACATCTGACAAACATTGTGAAAGAAAGGAGTGTTAAATGATCATCATTATGGCTTGCTGGAGGCAGTACATGTATATTAGAACAGTGAAGACATAACTTTGGCCAGTATTCCATTCACTTTTATCATAATCAGACATCTGAAATGTAAACAAAAAGCAGATTTTTTTTTGGGGGGGGGTGAATTAATGTGTGTGAACAAAAGACAGTTATTTCTAATCAACTTATGAATACTGTGACTTAGTGTGTGTTTGATGTTTACCGTAGAAGAAGAAAAAAATAAATATTTTGACTTGAGGAAGCAAGTAGATGAGAAAATTAAATATATTGTCAATAGGAAGAAAAGAAAGATGGAGAGGGATTTGAATGAGTATGTATCCAACATGCATTGCCTCAAACCAAAAAATTACACTAGTTACCCTAGGGGGGAAAAGGTGTTTAATAGAATGGAAAGGTATAGGTTATCTAATAGGAGAATGGAAGGAGATCATAGACCTGAATTAAGCATGGAGGATGCATATAGGGAAGGTATAGAAGGACCAGGGGACATAAGTGATCCTTTAGAGTATCCACCCCCCCCTCCAAAGGTCAGAGAGACTATGGAACAAAGCTTCTGTAGATTACCATTAGGACAATGGGAGGGGGTGGAACAACAAACAAAGGAACATCGTCTTCTAAGGGATGATATATGTGAAGTAGATATCTCCCTCAACAATAGTGAAACAAGTGAGCAGATGGAAAACATAGGGCCAAGATTGACCTATCAGGGTTATACAATATTCAAATATAGTAGTTTAGAAGTCACTAAAGAATTTTTTGAATTATTTGGAAAGGGATTTAAATTTGTCCCTAAGATGAAATGTGACATTAGCAATTTATTGATTGACCTAAGAATGTTTATTAGAAAAAAGAACCTTGAGTTATTAACAAAAGATGCACAGCTTATACAAGACAATTTAAAGAAAAAGAGTGTATGGAGCCCTCCACTATACCCTCAGTTAAAAAACTTAGAAAATTTGTTAGAAAACAAATTAAGAGAAAACATTTCTACTAATAAGATATGGACAAATCTTACAGCAGATTAAAGGTCACTCCTGGGTATACTTCGTAACAATAGTTTTGTGAGAGCAATGAAACTGGATAATGGGAAGGGGGACAGTATTAATGGATTCCACTATTTACAAAAGTAAAATGATGGACCAATTGCTTGACTCAAATAAATATTCTAAGGTCTTTTTGAATGAAATACACATTGGTTACAAAAGGATATATATAGCCTTGAATGATCTAGTATTGGAAGGAGTTATTGACATAGACACTTTTAGGTTCCTATATAACAGTGAACCAAAAGTTACCTGTTATATTTGGAATTCCAAAGGTACATAAGCACCTTAATAGCCCACCGTTGAGACCTGCTGTGTCTGCTTCTCGGTCTGTAACAGCTTTTATTGCTAAATATTTGGATGTAAAACTTAAAAAGGTTTCTATTACTGCTTTAAATGTACTAAAGGATTCATGGGATTTTCTTAGAAGTATAAAAAAATATTTATTCAAAGATAATATGATTTTCATCACTATTGATGTTGCAGACCTTTTCACCGCTATACCGCACAAAGAAGGACTTGAATTATTGGAAGACATGTTAAGAAGCACTAAAGAGTTTAATGAAAAAGAGATATAAGCAATTTTGGTGTTGATTGATATTGTCCTTAAGTACAATTTCATTTACTTTGATGAGAATATTTTAGGCAACTAAAAGGAGTAGCAATGGGTGCCATATGTGCCTCTACTTTTGCCAATTTAGTGCTTTCCTGGTGGTTGTCTTCAATTCCAAATATAAAGGATGTTGGTCACTCTATAAATGATTTTAGATGATATTTGTCTGTTTTAGGTTGAAGAGGAGGATACATTTATAGAATTTTTTGAATATATATCTACCAGTACATAATTCTTAAAATGTACTTATAAAATAGGCTACGGACATATATATTATTTAGATGTCAACATATCATCAGATAGTTCAAATAGTAAATTTATATCCAAAATACACAGAAAAGACACCTATTGCAATTTCTTTTTACACTATAAGAGTGCACACCCATACTTTCAAAAAAGGGTATTGTGAAAGAACAATACACAAGGGCAAGCAGGATGATCTCAGAGGACATTGATTTTCTGGAAGAAAGTAAATTATTGAGGGTTATGTTTTTAGAAAGGGGATATCCTGATGCACTATTAAAAGAAATGTCTAAACTTGTTTTGGAACATAGAAGAGATAGATTTGCACCTATCTTAGGTAAGGAAGACCCAATGGAAGGGAATTCTGTTTTGAAATAAGGACTCAAAAGAAAGTTTTGACAATACTTTTGTACTAGATTATAGTGGTGATGCCAATATAATTAAATATTTAATTAAAGAAGAATGGGACAGATTTAGTGAACTCTTGGACTTGAATCTTGCCTTTGAAAAGACATTAACATTTGTATTTAGGAAAGGCAAGTGCATTAAGAATATTTTAGAAGGCAAGTGTACGAATAGAATGAACAGGAAAGTGGATACATACAAATGTGGTTCCTGCCCACAATATCCGTACATAGCCAATACTTCTGAGATTTTTATTCCCAGTAAAAATAAGTTGATTACAGCTAAGGTATATTCCAACTGTGAATCTAAGGGCCTAGTGTATATTGCAATATGTAATGAGTGTGAGGGATTTTATGTCGGTAAAACCAAAAGATACATCAAAAGAAGAATTTATGAACACCTATATGAGATTAAAAAAAGTAATAAAAAGAATGCATTATTTAAGCAAACTCAAATATGTAAGAAGGCTAATTTTGTCTTTTTTGTTTGAGAGTAAGTACAGGTAGACAAGAGAGGTGGGCCTTGGGAGACCAGGCTAGAATACAGAGAAGTATTCTGGCAACTTTTTCTTGAGGCAATCAAGTGGCCAGGTATGAATGAGATGGTCTCCCTGGCCCCTGTCTTGAAATTAAGAGCTGCCAAGCTTTAATATACTCACAAGCATTTTTTTATTTTTTATGTTTTAAGAATTTGACAATGGATGTATTTTAAGCTTTTATATTGCTCTAAACACCTTAGACCATATGTTTATACATATTTTTATACATATTTTTATTTATTTATTTATTTTACATTTGTTGACCGGGAAAGTCCGACTGGACACATGTCCATTTTCAGCGGAGGCCCGGGGAGAAAAGCTCCAATAGTATATATTTATACATTTTTACTATTTTAAATATTTTTAATAACAGTGTGCATAATCACGTTATTTATATTTATTTAAATATTTTCATAAATTTTTGATATGTAAGGGATGTATATGTTTGCGAAATGATTTATACAGTTTTTTAACTTGAGCAATTAAGTATGCATTAGCTAGGATGGTTGTATGTATAATTACAATTAATTAGACTTAATTAACTGCACTATAAGTACGACTAACAATTTATGTTGCTTTATCTGATTAAGTTACAGAGAAAAACGTACTGGTTGTGGTCAGTGTTAGTGGATTATTTATTATTGGTGCTTGTTTAATAAACGTTGGATCGGGGTTACGGCTATCCGAGTGCTTTTTTTGTTTCGAATCAACTTATGAATACTGTGCCTTAGTGTGTGTTGGATATTAATCACTCTGAGTGTACTCCAGTGGGAGAAACATGGATTACAGATATTAATTATATCTAACTCCAAGTGATTGCATACACAGCCTAACACTAATGATCACAAACAAAAGCATTACCCAGGGAAAAAGAAAAAAGAAGTACATTATGGGGAAACATAGTGCCACCTATTTTATTAGCCTAAGAATGGTAGCTCCTTTTTTTTCAACTGTAGAAAGTACACCTGAAATAGATAACATTTAAATACTGGGGGGGTCAGATCTTAGCTAAATTGTCATACCCTTAACATCATTTCAGAAGGAATCAGAAACAGTTTCCTGTCTTGGCTGCTTGAACTTTTCTGATGTTTGAAATTTACCTTCAAGAGTTTTCAAGGGATCAAGCCATTGCAAACAAATTATAATTAATACTGAAGATAATGAGTTATACACAATACCATTACTGTATATAAACAAAACAGAAAAGGGCATTTTCTAAGTGTATCTGGAAAATAACGCAAATTCATTGAGATTTTTTCATCACATATATTGACCGACTGCCAATGCCTCAAGATTAATTACATTAGCAGCTTGCTAAGGACTTTTTCTCTTCAGAGTGCTCAATCAGGTGGACTTCTTTGAGAAGGTCACCAAGGCCATGAATGAGGGTAAGACAGTGCATACCACCTACCTTGACCTGGCCAATGGATTTGACACAATATCCCACTTGGGTATTATAGATAAACTCACAAAACTGGGCATAAACCTCTACCTCACCAGATGCATAGTGAAATGGCTCACAGATAGGAGATATGTTGTTAGAGCCTGTGAATCCACATCCAGCAAGAGGCTATTCACCAGTGGAGTACCATAGGGTTCAGTCCTGGGCCCCATCCTGTATGGAGTATACTTCTCAGAAGTCAAAGCAAATGTAGATGGCCTTTGGCTGACTAAGTTTGCTGATAACTGCAACTGGAGGTTGATCATTGACTCCCCAGATGATGTTGATATCCTACAGAAAGGTCTGATGCAGACTAATGATGGGTATCAGAGTCATGGCCTCAGACTAAATGCAAATAATTCATAATAATACCCTTTGGGAAATCAATGGACCCAGTGGTGAGAGATCTGGCTAATCATATAGCTAGTAATCTGAACTTTGACTGCCATGTGTCCACAGTGGTGAGGATATCTTTCAGTGTGGCCTAGCTTATAAGTAGGGGCATGACATCCAGATCTAAGGATGTCATAGTACCACTGTACTAAACCCTCATAAGACCAATAATTGAGTACAATGCACCCTTTGGCATGCATGTTGCCAGGTACAAGTGTCCTCAGAGGTTTCTCACCAAAAAGATACAGGGTATAACCAACATGTCATATGTGGACCAATTAAAATCCCTACAACTGTATTCTGTTTCCTGCCAACAACAGGGGTGATCTGTTTCTGACCTATAAGGCAGTCTCTGACTCAGTCCTGATGGAAATGTTGCATATTCACAAAACTAACTGCACAAGAGTTACCTGCTCCAAAGTCCTAAACCTGATCTCTGATATGAATAGATTGTGCTAGGGAGACAGATATGTGTCCCAGAGATTACTCCTTCTCTGGAATAGGCTTTCTAGTTACGTGAAGCAGAGCGCTTCCATGACCATTTTCAAGTGCAACCTGGACTGATGGATGTGAAATCTCAAATTCACTCCTGGGGTGGTGTCCATGTCTCTTATGGACAGAGGCAGTCTGCAAAAACATTCAAAATCCTGCTTGCTGACCCTTGTTATCTTTCCCCATTCATAGAAAGCTGGGTAAAATCTGAGTAAAACTGGATAGGCTTGTAAGGGCTCTTGAGCCATTAGGCTAGTAATCTCCTATGAACCTATGAACTGTGGCATACCTCAATCTCTCCCCAGATGCACATGTACATCGCAGTGACATTACTATTGTAAGAACTGTGGCACAGCTTAATCTCACCCCAGATGTACATGTACATCAGCAGTGGCAATACTATTGTATAAATTCTGCCACAGCTCAATCTCAACCCACATGCACACATACATCGGTGGTGACACTATTATTGTACAAACTATGGCAAAGCTCAATCTCTCCCAAATGTATGGGTACATTGACAGTGATAGTACTTTCATATGAACTGTGGCACAGCTCAATCTCTTTCCATGTGTACATGGTACATCTGCAGTGACATTATTATCACATGAACAGTGGCATGACTTGATCTCTCCCCACATGTATATGTACATCTGTGGAAACACTACTATCATGTGAAGTCTGGCACAGCTCAGTCTCTGCCCACATGTACACATATATCAGCGGTGACACTACTATCATACCAATTATGGCCCAGCTCATTCTATCTCCATATGTATAGGTACATCTGCAGTGACAGTACTATCATTTGAACAGTGACACAACTCTATTCCCACATGTAAATGGTGCATCTGCAGTCACATTATTATCATATGAACTGTGGCACACTTTGATATTTCCCCACATGCCCATGTACATCTGCAGTGACACAACAATTACATGAACTCTGGCACTGCTTGATCACTCCCACATATATATATATATATATATATATATATATATATATATATATATATATATATATATACAGTGGTGACACTACTATCATATGAACTGTGGCATAGCTCAATCTCTCTCCATATGTACAGGTACATCTACAGTGATAATGCTATCATATGAACTGTGGCACACCTCAATCTCTTTCCATGTGTACATGGTACATCTGCAGTGACATTAATATTGTATGAACTCTGGCACAGCTTGATCTCTCCCCATATGTATGTGGTACATCTGCAGTGACACTGCTGTCATATGAACTGTGGCACAGTTTGATCTCTGTCCACATGTACATGTCCATCTACAGTGACACTACTATCATATGAACTGTGGCACACCTCAGTTTCTTTCCATATGTACTTGGTACATCTGCAGTGACAACACTGTCATAAGAACTGTGGCACAGTTTGATTTCTCCCCATATGTACATGTCCATCTGCAGTGACACTACTGTCATAGGAACTGTGGCACAGTTTGATCTCTGTCCACATATATATGTATATCAACAGTGAAGGCATACATGACATCCCTGGACCATGTTTTTATGAATCTTTTGGACATCCACAAAATAAACGGCATGAGAACTGCTAGATTAAATTTTGCTTGCATCAGAAATAGGACATATTAGACAGACAGATATGTTTCTCACAGAATTCCCATTCTCTGGCGCAGACTCCCCATCCATGTGAAGCAGAGTTCCTCCCTGTCCCTATTTAAGTACAACTTGGACCAATAGATGGGTAATCGAAAATTCACCCCTGGTCTGGGGCCTATGTCTCTGATGAACAGTGGCAGTCAGTAAATCACCCCCTATATAAATCAAATTTGTGGGTCACATTTGGGTTGCATGGATAGGCTTATAAGGGCCTTAGTGGTTGTTGGCCTAGTATATATCTATGAACCTATGAACAATAAGCTTTTGCTGTTTGTATTGAACTTCAGATTGAGATGACAGACTAAACAGCTGCTATATATGATATTAAGTGAATTTTTCCAAGATAGTTATACATTCTGTTATTATTTTAGACTTGTGTGCTGGTACATTTACAACTATATGTGTTGGTTGTATGGAAAAATGTAATGGTAAATGTAATTGCAATGGTTATGATTGTTTTTATTACTCTAGTACAGCTATGCTCAGTATTTATTTCTTTGACTTTTTTTCCTGTGGCTGTGTACATCGATCAGCAGCTCACTATATTTATGTGACTGACAAATGCTCAAACTTGCTTTCATTTTCAATTTCATCCTGTTGTGCAGCACTTATAGATTTATATAAATGCCTAAGAAATCATTTTCTTCCTATTATCATGGAATGGTAACAGCTGTAGTATAAAATGTTATTGCTTCCTACCCATAGAAGAATGTTTTTCAGTCGCTCCTTTCCAAGGATCCAGTTTAATAGTGGTGCCTAAGCTAAACTTGCTCAACTGGATATCACAAAACACTGACTGGGATATATGCATTTGTGACATAACCATTACTTTTTTAAGAACTACTCATTTATGCAAGGATGTTTCTTTAAATGTTTACAGAGCTCCTGTTGACTTCTACAGAAATATATTACCCCTGTAAAAAAAAAAAAAAACAGTGAGAGAGTGGATTGTGAACAAGGTGTCAGGAAACCTGATCCTATCAGTCTCTAGAAATATTGCCAGCTAAAGATACTTATCATGGCCATTTTAAAGACATTGTAACTGCATTTAGGAGGGGTGAAGACGCAAACAAAGGAGGTAAATAAAAATAAAGGTAGCAGCAGCGATCTTACTAAGAATGGACAATAAAACCAACAGGCTGGTTACTGAGGCACGATAGTACGTTTTTCGTTAGGTGTAGGAAAGGAGGATGTGGGTAGAAATGGGATGAAAGAGAAGAGTTGCAGGTGTTGGTAGGAACAATTAGAAAACTGTTAACTAAGACAGAGAAGTCAACATATTTGAAGGCGTATGCAGAGGGTATGGTCTGTAACTGTATGAGGAAATGATGGCAAAATTAAAAAAGTAATAAAAATGATAAAGGTAACAAAAATCAATGGTGGACTGGAAAACAATATAGATACAGGTGGAGTAATGCGGGCCTTGAAAACAAAGGAAAGAGTGTATAACACGATATGTGGCCATGCGATGAGTAATACACCACTTACTTAGACTTGATAGGTAGGGTTCACTACTAATTCTACATGTGATTGAAACACAACTATTTCACTTACCATTTTCCAATAACTGGACACTAAAAACATTGAATTGAAAAACCTAAAAAAGACAAAAAAATCTTTTTTGCAGGGGCCAATTCTATGGTCACAACACAGTGGGGAAAAGGGCAAAAACCCACAGAAAGCACTCCATTGGCTCAGACAATACAGTGAACTGCAATGTGACATTTAATTTATGATTTAAATCCACCAACCACCAATGTTTCAAATACCTGTAGATAAGCTGTCCATCAATGAATGTTGCTTGGTTAAGGGACTTGCCCAGAAAACATGGTAGGCAAATTAGGCTGAGGAAACTGATCCCTGGACTACAAAATGCAAATCAGTAAAAGCTGGCTACTTTAATCCTCTGCACTAAGTGTGGCCTTTATAAGAAACCAAGAAAAAGTGAACTGAGACTGTAGCTAGACAATGCATAAAACTCTTGGTAATGTAAGTGCCTGTATTTTATCAAAGTGCCGTTGAGCATATAAGGTGTTTGATTAGAAGAGTTCATTAAAATACGTGTGTTTTATTATTAGAAAGCATCATAAGAAACAGAGGATGTCATTGTGTAGTCCCAAGGCATGATAAAGTGCTCTCAGAAAAATATTCTAAAAGTGTATATTTTTGGAAATCAAGACATTCTCTTCAATATGTGAAACAACAGAGAGTCATGATAATAGCAGACACCAACATCCACACATTTTAGAAGAGTTTTTGAAGGTACTGCAAAAAGAGCAGAGAAGCTACAAAGGGTTATATAACTTGTTGACAAAGAGAGGACTAAAAACATGGCTGATGTATCCAGCAGCCCTTAGGATTGAATGCTGGAGCCAGGCATGGTTGCTCAGCTCAGTGGAGGACATAAAAGAAGTGAACACTGACAGTGGGGAGAATACATGCAAATGGAAGGCCTATTTAACAGAAAAGTATCGCAGCAATGAAATAAGATATAAGAGAGAGACTCTGAAAGATATAGCTGAAGGAGATAGAACAGAGCTCCAGCATACCTCTCAACTATACAGGTTTTCACAGAATGTCCAGATTTTTGCCTCATATTTTTGGTGTGTTCCCCCTAATATCTGTCCCTTTCTGGCAAATAGCTGAGGATTAGAGTAATTAAATAATGACAAATATTTGAGTTTAAGACTTCACATCCTTCAGAAAATTCATGCTAATGCTAAAGCTATTATTCTAGCAACTTTATAAGTTTGTAAGAGCAATATTTAAAATATGTCCCTATTTGTCCCTCCATCATTTTAGGTGGTTTACCTTTATAATGTCGATCCTGATATGGTCGACACGACTTGCGTGAATGCCGAAATGCGAACGTCTCCGTCGAATTCAGAATATGCGAACGTCAAAACCTCGCCCCTTTTTGACCCATGGTAGCATGGGTGTGGAGGTGTTGCGCAGCCGGTAATGTCAAATGTTTTTCGACATTTAAAATTTTTTGCGGTTTTGGTTTGCACAAAACGCGTTGATAAAGTGGCATTTCGACAAAGTGCAATCGACTATTTAAAGGTAAACCTTTTAGACTTTGTCCAAATTTTTTACTCTGAAAGGTTGAGAGGTATGAGCTCCAGTAAAACCTCTTCTGATAAATGAGAGGAAGGAATGAACAGTGGCTAGGTGGGCGGAGTTAAATTAGAACAAAGAAAAGATGGACAAAAAAAACAGAAGGGCCAACTTTGCCTGAAGAAGATACGAGAAGAATATAAGGTTGCAGAGGTGACTAAGTTAAGAGCATTGAATGGAAAAAGAAAGAAAAGCAGATGAAGGAGGTAGATGGTAAGGGGCCAGGGATATGACTGGACTGGTGAGCTGCAGTGAACAGAATGGACAGTGGAGATCAAGAGTTAGTCCATTATGAGGACTAACTGATACAATAACTGAGGCATGCTTAATCCATTATAAAGTGTAGCTCATACAATAATTGAGGAATGGTAATTATATTCAATATGCAGGTTATCTCAGAATAATTGCGGCATGGTTAATATAGTCAATATGAAGGCTAGTTTATACATTAACTGAGCCATATTTAATGTATTCAATATGAAAGCCAGCTCTCACAATAATATACACACATATTAATTTGTATGACTATGAAGACTGGTCAAAAATGACAAACTTAAAAGTTCAGAGCACTGCTGATTAAGAGGACAGTGAAACAAAGGTAGTCTCACCTTTTTATCAGTTATATGTTGTGACCATTTGTTTGTTAAGCAAATGGGCAGTGAGATGGTTGACATTGAGATTTCCACAAATAGCATTATCAAATGCACTATTTTTCAATTTACCAAGGAAATACTCTAAAAGTCCAGAATTTGGACTTTATGAGTACCAGAAAATGTGCTGGTATGATTGCAGGAGCTTTACCC
Source organism: Protopterus annectens (assembly GCF_019279795.1). Taxonomy (NCBI): domain Eukaryota; kingdom Metazoa; phylum Chordata; order Ceratodontiformes; family Protopteridae; genus Protopterus; species Protopterus annectens. Next base: position 358,567,681 of record NC_056729.1, on the reverse strand, counting down.
CCTAAAGCAGGTCGGCAGCATCAATTCAGGAATAGTACAAAAATAATTATTTTTTAATGCTTAAGACTTTTCTAATTCCTCTAGTAAACAACAACAACACAACTTACTTGATTAGACATATAATTTGTGCTTTGACACTGGGGAGAGGGCTTTCCTGATCCCTCAACTAAACTTCAGTATGCTTACTCTGAAGTTGTCCAAATAAAACAGGAATGCTTGGTTTGGCAGTGTGACCCAGACAATGACTTTGAACATCTTGAATTTCAGAATCTCATCTTCCAAAATGACATTTGATAAATGCATTTTTTCCAAAACACAGATTTAAAAAGAAGTGACTACAGACTTGGAAAACATGAAATTTTCACTGAATTTTACACTGTAGACCAGCTCATTCATTCATACTACATTGTATTTCATCTTTTATTTACTACTTATAATACTGCCGATTATATTCATGGTTCTGTATTTAAAATTTGTTTTAATTTTCCTTATATGCAGAAACACAAAAATAACAGAATCACAGTAAATAATGAATTTACATTTAACAGTCATATGATACCCAAAAATGTGTTCATAAAATTAATTTTCTTTTTTAAAAACCATAAACCACTGTCATAAACACTGTTGATAAAGTGGAGACATCACATTTTTTAAACTAGCTCTACAATTTGTAATGTATCAGAAAAGTATAAAAGGAAAGAAAATATATAGCCCTTATATAAGATATGAAGATTGATGCAGGTGTTTTTTAAATGTTGAATATTTGTCTAGTCTGCAGTTAAAGCATATATGTACATTTTTTAAAGTAAATTTTAGAAAGGATTTTCAAAAAAACTTTAAGCTATAAGAGATGGACTTCAGCACAATGATTCAACTGCTTAAAAAGATACAGGTGAGCCAGATTTACCAGTCATTAAAATGTCTGGGGATCAAGATATGTAGAAAATGATCAAGCCACAGTCTCCTTTCTAATTCCTAAGCATAGCTTAAACTTCCAAATATTCTGTGGTGTTAGAAACAGTGCTTCATGTAGGAGATGAGCCTGCTCTTGATCAGTCAACAGGATGTTATTAATTACTAGTTTTAAATATTCATTTTAAGTTGAATAAGTCATGGAGACACAGATCTGTAACAGAAATGAAATAACTTCTTTCACAGGCATTAATGCTGATTTACTGGTGTTGCCATAACATTTCCTGATGCTAGAATCCTCAGTTGAAGAATTTATATCCTTACATATTCACACTCACTGTACATGTAAGAAGGCAAAATATGAATTACAATGATTCAAATAATACAAAAATGTGTCAAGTTTTGCAGTAGGTAAAATTGATTTGCATTTCACAATTTTCTAGCCAAAATAAAAATGTTGTAAAAGAACATGGAGTATTTTACCTTTGCACTTAACAGAACAGGATCTCATTTCTTTGGAAGTCTAGAAGTTATGTACATCTATGTGAGGATGGTACATACATAGCTGTGTGGTGTTTGTCTGTGCATGCATGTTAATGCATGCATTCATGCATGAGGTCTATATATGTAGGTATCTAAGTATTTGTGAGGTGTCCATGTAGAGGGCCACATATATACATATATGTATGGGTGCACATGCATAGATAGGCATGCATGCCTCTTAGGCAAAAATAATGTGTGTGTGTGTGTGTGTGTGTGTGTGTGTGTGTGTGTGTGTGTGTGTGTGTGTGTGTGTGTATGTATGTTTGTAAGCATCATACCTGAAGAATACAGTACTAAGGCCCAAAGTAACAGGACATTAAATTACCTCACAGTGTATGTCAGTTGAGGCATGACCATTATTTAGTTATTATTTTTCCCGATGGACATAAAAAGGTACAACATAAAGCTAAGAAATGAGACTGAAACAGTTCTTTAATGGCTTTATCATCTAACCTTTTTGTTGATATAACGTGCTCTAAAATGATTATCGTATCAACGTATTTATCTCACCTTGTATACATAATAACCTGCCTTTCTAGATTAATGTTCAGATAAGACATTCCTTTTATTTATTTTCGATAAGAATGTTGTTTCTTCTGCTAAATATAAGTGCTTGAACCATACTGTTTGAATCACTGCTTGAAATTAGTGCTTGTTAAGTTTGCTGAAGAAAGGAGGCAAGGAAATACCTGATCTCTTTATTTTCAAGCCCTAGGTATGTAGCATCTTTCTGGGTATTAACAGCTTTTGAGGTGATTATATTAAGTGTTGGGAAGTTTGGTAGAGGGCTTGGCATGCATAAACACAAAGAAAAAACAAGTGCCTGTTCATGATCTTACAATCACAGGTCTGTACATTCAGTATGGAATCCTCAACATTTTAGAGATGGTCTCTTTATAAATACTGCTAACAGCATAATATTATACTACAACAGGTGGTATAGTATTGCAGCAACTACCTTTACCTTTTCCCAACACTTGGTACACTGCTTTGGTTTGCAGTTGGGGTGACTTCTATGCAGAAACTGCATATTCACTCTAAGTCCATTTGGGCTTTCACTGGATTCAATGGGTGCTCCACTTTTCTCCTATTGGCAATCTTTCAGATTACCCTTAGGTATGCATGTAATGTGTGTGTGTGTGTGTGTGTGTGTGTGTGTGTGTGTGTGTGTGTGTGTGTGTGAGAGAGAGATATGATCATAAATCCTGATCTAGTACTATGCACGACCCTTTAAGATATTATGTTTATGGACCTGATGATGTCATAAGTCATTGCAGCATCATTAGTCATCAACAGAATGGTTTGCAGGAACATGTATATTTTGCAGGGGATACTGCTGCTGTGGTACAGACTCCCCATCCACATAAAAACATAGTTCATCCCTTTCCATTTTCAAGTTCAGCTTGCATCTATGGATGGGAAATAGAAAATTTACCCTAGAACTGCCCCTGTACTACTACTAATGGACTATGGTTTGAAACCAGTTATTCTTATTAGTAGTAATATATAATAATTGATTATGGGGAGGGTAAGGCCAATCTATAAATGGGATAGGTTATCTTAAGCACAAAAGGGAAATTGGTTAGGCTTAAAATGGCCCAAAAGGACAACTAGCCTATTACTTACATATGAACCTATTACATTTCACCAATTCTAATTTATTAAGGTAAATCCTCATACTTAGGAAGCATAGTAAAAGATTATTGTTTATGCACTGGAGCCAACAGGGCATGTTTTTGCCACATGAATAAAATCAAACAGTAGCAAAAATTCAATAAGTCTTCTTTAATGGATGAATAACTTTTCAAACACCCAGAAAAATGTTTCCTTAGCAAGCCATATTAAATGCAGTAGACTAACAGATCTTTTAAGAATCATTACTTTTGAATGTCAGGTTGTATTTTCATAAATAAAACAAAAGAATGAACAGAACCAGTTATTGGCCAATGAGAGACAGCTGCTAAAACCACCTTGTACATAATTCATGAAACTTCAGTTTCTACATTATTTTCCCTTGTCCTCAACCAGTGGTCATCTTGACCTTGCTATCTGGACATTCTTGACCTATCAGTGCTTTTCTATCGATAGAATGCTTCCCAGCATCTACAACTGGATACTTGGCTGCTGAATCCCATTTTACAAAAGTTCCTGTCATGATGTCTCCCACATCTTATTAAGCTTTACTGGAAAGCTATATGCACCAGATATTTGTTTTAATGAGCAGTATTAACAAATTAATTTCAGCAGTTTAAGGCTGATGGATTCCTTTCTTATCTATCTTTTAAGTGTTTAAATTACTTCTGCCACCAGATCTCTTGGGGAAAGTGATGCACCAGCCATGAGGCACACAAAGAATTATTTCATTATATGACATCACCTCTTTCTCTAATGCTGGACTGAGTTTCAATTTCTATCACAAACCTATATAGAGAATCATTCACTACATGTTTAGAACAGTATAGCACAAAATGTATTATTGTACATCCATGTGATTTTAAGGGACAGACTAAACAAAATGAATGTGTAATGTCTGTACATTTGTAATATAGAGAATTATGATTGGGTCATTGATCCTAACTGACTTATTATGTGTTTGACAAATGGATGCCAAGAAAATCTCCTTGAGAGTGAAGCTCAAGAGGTGAATTCCTTAGTATGCATTTTGAGAACACATAAGAATAAGTTAGGATCAGAAATCCTACCCTAGTTCTTTGAAGTGCATGGAGCTGTTATCTGCTCCATGTACTAGAAGTTAAGTAAAAAAAGAAAAAAACAATTAAGCATTTTACAGGCTTTCAAAGCCTTAAAACACTTAAAGAGTGTTGTCAGGAAGACAGTGTAACTCCATCCCTTCCGTTTGTACTCACCTTCCCATGCCTCTCAACTGTCCATTATTTTTGCAGAATGGCCAGATTTTTGTGTCATATATTCAGTCTGTTCCTCATAACATCTGCAGTTTTCAGACAAATTACTGAGGGTTGAAGACACTAAATAATGCTAAAGACTTAGGTTTCAGACTTTTTGTCCTTCAGAAGATGCAGGTGAACAAACATCCTGTCACTCTGGTAAAAGTTTATCACAGAAAGTCAGGACACATTACCGATGGACAGCAAGCAGAACCAAGTATTTTATTTTGCCTCTGGATTTTGCTGGACAGTACTGGCAAATTTTACTGCTAAGTGCTAGACCTGAACTTAACATCTTTAGGAGAGGGTGCTTGACATTTGTTAAGATCAGGTCTCGCTCCACTCTGGTCCTTAACTGATGTGTCTTTTTCTGAATATCAGAGTTTAATCAGTGTGCTCCATGTACTACAGCCTTATTGGAAATCTTGTAAGTATAAATAGCTCTAAAACACATTTTTATAAACAGAAACATTTATATGCCATTATAACTTGATATGCTTTTGTGACATAAGTCCATTATGTGCAATACCTGCAAAGAAAAAATATTCTTTTAAAGAATTACATTTTTATGTAGTAGTTGTTGGGCATTCATTTTAAATGACCTCCAAAAGAAAAATATTTTAAACAATTTTTGTCACTAAGAGTGTCATATTTTGGGTCATAGGCACAATTATTATTTCCACCTTTATCACTGCCATGCCAAAGCTTCAGAAATAAACAGTGCTTGGTAAAAGAGTACATTACATTTGCTACAGCAATCACTGGCCATTTTATATCATGTATCTGTTATGGATCTGAGTTTGTACTTATACCTACTTATACTGCTATCACTACTTACCTGCACAGTATGTCCTTTATGAAGATTGGCTCTTCTTGTATCTGCATATTTTTCATTGCTGTACTTCTCTGTCTAGTTTGCACTCCTTATCCATGCATCTGTACTATCCCTACATCTGGCTATGCAAGTCGCCTTGTTCCTAAACTTGTATTTAAACAGGAGGCTTACCTAGTATAACTGTAGCAGAAGGATGAATGAATACAATGGAAGCTCTCAGCAAGTTTGATAGTTGTTTTCAGTGAATTCCTGTGAAATTCACTTCCAATAGCTTTGCGTACATTTTGCAAGAAATATTCTACTAGTTTACTGACTTGTGGCCAGTGTGAGCCACCTTCTTATATACAATTTCTCATCAATGGCAAAGCCTTTGAACTTATTGCATTTAAAAATAGACCATAACTAGCTGTCTCCTGTGCTTAGAAAGTACCAATGTTTTCATCAATAGCCGTAACCTGTATATGGGATGTTATAGAAATAAAAGTTCTGTTACTGGAAACGTCGATTAGTCATCAATAAACACCTTTGAGGTACTCTATTTCATACTATGTCCCATTGAAATTAATAGTCAGATCCAACCAATATTTTCAGACATTTGAAAAGGTATTGATTTCTTATTCTGTGTCTTTGTCTGGTATAGTAAACAGTTCACACCATTGTATTTGTTGTCTCTGATCTAAGGACACTGGAGTTTGCAACGGTTTTCAGCACTCATAATCTTCAGTTGTTCTGTCAGACTTGCCCCCTTTTCCTGCTAAACTCATAAGATGTGTTTATAAATAATCAATGATATTGTGACTTCTCTTTTTTTTACCATAGTAGAAATCCATTCAACCATAGTCTGAAAGACCAACTTCTGGTCTTTAGAAGAAGCTTAGACTTGAAGTTGTTTAGTAGGGTCTCTAAAACTTATGATATGTGATTAATGTTACCAAAATTAACTAGTGCATCATGTCCCATTGGTTGAGGTGTTCCTACCTCACCTCCCCCAAAAGGCTTGTAAAAGCATATAGGGTCATTCCGGGAATATCAACAAGTACGGAGGACTTTCCCCTACCACAGAACTTGTTTTAATAAGGTGTTCCTACCTCACCTCCCCCAAAAGGCTTGTAAAAGCATATAGGGTCATTCTGGGAATATCAACAAGTACAGAAGACTTTCCCCCACCACAGAACTTGTATTAATAAGGTGTTCCTACCTCACCTCCCCCAAAAGGCTTGCAAAAGCATATAGGGTCATTCCGGAAATATCAACAAGTATGGAAGACTTTCCCCCACCACAAAACTTGTATTAATAAGGTGTTCCTACCTCACCTCCCCTGAAAGGCTTGTAAAAGCATATAGGGGCATTCCTGGAATATCAACAAGTACAGAAGACTTTCCCCACCATGGAACTTGTTTTAATAAGGTCAATATCCAGTAAAATACTTTCACCTGTAAACCTAACAAACTGGGTCCAAAAAAGCACTGGTGAATGTCCCCATAACTCCCGCTTGTAATCTGTTAATGCTAATAAGCATTAGGTTGGGTTAGACTTTCCTGTAGCCTTCTTTTTTCCCCAAGTAAGGTAAAAACAGCGTGCTTTCTACTGTTCAACAGATGGGAGTAGTGTGCTCTGCACCTCCAAACAGTGCATTTCTCAATAAACTAAGTGAAACAAGCGTGCTACAAAAGGGAATTGGAAAATGGGCTTTCTACATTGTAAATTTAGAAGCAGGCAGGGAACTGTGTAGTTTTTCACAGTAGGGCCTAGGAACAGAGTACTGGGCATATAAAAATAAACAAAAAAGTGTGCTTGTAACTCATACCTGCACATGCTGCCTCTAGGCATCTGCTTTACTGGATTAGCCCCACTCCACTCACTTTGCTCGCTCCGCGCCTCACCCTGCCCCCATATCCCACCCACCCCCCGGTAGTACTACATTTATAGTACCACTGGCATGCCCCCTTAATTAGCTTACCAACTACATGTGCTCCAAGAACCCAGCAAACTCGTACTCCTAGCACAATAATACATCCTCTATCCACCCCACTATCCATATTAACCCACGCATAGCTATTCTATTCTCTCTAATCTTTTATCCACCACATACACTCAATACAGACCCTACCCTAGTAATTTACTATGACTATAGCTAAAACACTAATACGGCTACCCTTAGTACCCCTGCCATTCATTCCTTATCACCTAAGCTCCTATGAATATGTACAGCATCTTGAAATCCATTACCCAAACTCTCAAAAAGACACCAACCCAACATTTAATAAGTTTATCCACCACATAACCACCCCCTCTCCTAATTCTTCACCCCCAATTACCATCACCAGACTAAATACCGCTACATTAGCTTAAAAACCAAAAGCTGCGAGAAAAACATAAACAAAGTGTTAAGACTCATAAGTAACTTAAAAATTAATCTTATGAAGAATGGAGACACCCACCCCAACCCTGGGCCATCCACAACAGTAGACCCAAGCACACCATCTAACAACCCAACTTGTACTACCCAGATTGATAGACTTCCAAACTCATTTCTGGAATATCATCTCAACATCAGAAGCCTAAACAACATGATCCATAGCCTACATGGACTCTTAGCTGTTCACTCCCCTGATATCCTCTGCCTCACAGTAACCTGGCTAAAACCAATAACCAAAGCTAACGAAATAATCCCCCACAGTACAACATCCTTTGACTGGACCGGATCTCCAGGAAAGGTGTTGGGGTAGCTGTACTATACAAGTCTACCCTAACAATAACAATTGACACCCAACAGCCACCCCAGTTTGGCAATGCAGAAATTCTCATCACCAAACTAATGTTTGTTTGTTTGTGTCTTTCGGCTTTTCCCAGTTAGGGGTTGCCATAGCGGAACTCCGGTCCACTAATGATTAGCAGTAGAGTTTTACATGCTGGCTTGCCGGGCCTAACACACAACCTTCAACGAAGGAATGCCCATTCATGCATTTCGCCACACAGAAGACGCACTAACTGAGAATAGAACGGGCAACGTCTAACTGTGAGGCGACAACGCTACTGCAGCACCATCATCACCAAACTAATAATAAACAAAAATAAATGCAGCTACATTGTCTGCATTTATATTCCACCTGACAAGAATGATAATACTCTAGAAAATATCTTACATTGGCTAGCTTCTAACTATCCTCAGGAAGCCATTGTCTTGGGGGACTTCAACAGTGATTGGAACAGCTGCTCCTCTGAAAATCCCTCCACCCATTTAAACCTCCATGGGTTTACTGAAATCATCGCCACCCCTACCAGATTTAGAAAAAATAGAGTCAAAGATAGTATCCTTGATCGGATACTTATTAACAGCCACCCCCAAAAGTACAAGTCAGGTACATTACCCGATGATCTAAGTGATCACTGACTTACTTGTATTATTAGGCTCAAAGCCGACATATCAAACCAGCCCACCTACAAAACTATAAGAAACATCAGGAACTTTAACCTTGACAACTTCCAAAATGAACTCAAAGCATGTAATTGGAATGTCTTGAAATGACTTCCATTACAAGAAGCAGTTGAGTGCTTTAATACCAGATTTCTGGCTATCCTTAACCACCATACTCCTACCCATACCATCTGCGTAAAAGCCACAGTTTCAATGTGGCTGTCTAAAGAATCAAAAACCAAAATAACTAAGAAACAATGTCTGGGCCAGGTGGCATGTTACCAAAGCCCCTATGGACCAAGTAAGACCAAGCAGCTAAGGAATCAGACCAAAATATCTGTCATTCTAGACAAAAAAAATCACTACACCCTCCTACAACAAATATATCAGCTAAAACCTCAAAAGTTCTGGGCTGGTATTAACAATATTCTCCACCCAGGCCGTACCACCACTCCTATCCCATCAGCTGCCCTTGATAAATCCCCTGTAGAAATTGCAAAGAGCTTCTTTACTGAAACTATCCAGTCTCTAGCTACCCATCTTACTCCATCGGACACTAACACCAGCTCTGGCACATCTAGCCCTGATCCACCCAGCACCCAACCCACCTTTACCTTTTAAACCGTATCTACCAACCTGATCTGGACCTTACTCAAAAGGCTAAAACCTACTACACTAGCTGCTGACCACTTCCCAGCTGAATATCTTCAAAAAGCAGCTGATGCCATAGCACTTCTCATTTCTATTCTGATCAACAGATCTATCTCAGAAGGATCCATCCCAGCAATATGGAAAATATCACGTTATACCTCTCCATAAAGGAGGTAGTTCCACAGAACTATCTAACTTTAGACCTACAGCCATTCTTTTACCACTAGCTAAAATCATGGAAAGAAGCATAAACAAATAAATCATGCAATTTCTTATTCAAAATGGAAAGCTCGCCGACTCTCAGCATAGCTTTAGGCCATTCCACACTACCACCACAGCTTTTCTATCTTTCTCTAATGTCATCAGTCTTCGTCATAACAACAACAAACTATCTTCAGCACTCTTCCTAGATCTCTCAAAAGCTTTCGATATGGTCAACCATCAGCTACTGCTCAATACCCTACAAGCCATCGGTTTAGACCAACATGCAATACAATGGTTTCACTCCTACCTAAAGGGTAGATAGCAGGCTGTCTTATGGCAGAGCAAGCTGTCATTCCAACTTCCTCTAACCCTAGGTGTCCCACAGGGGTCCATACTAGGTCCCCTTCTTTTCTCTATCTTTATCAATGATCTGCACACTACCATCCCAGGAGCCACCTGCATCCAGTATGCAAATGACTCAATGCTAATATGCTTCACCTCCTCTTCTACACAACTTCTAACCCTCACCCAGACCACTTTCAGCATGGTAGAAACATGGCTAGCTAATTGCCACCTGCTTCTAAATCCTAACAAAACCAAGCTACTACTTTTCTCCCCTAACTGTAGAATTTCTCCTCCTTCCTTCAACATCAAATCTAACAATGACACCATTATCTTCCCTGATTACCATACAAAGCTTCTAGGCATAATAATATACAACAGCCTTAAATTTGATAAACATATAAATCACACTATTAAGTCCATCAACAAAAAACTTTGCTCTCTGTACAGAGCCAAACCTTTCCTCATCCCCACAGCTAGGGTAGCTATTTCAAGATCACACCTCCCCTCTACCCTTATGTATGCCTCCCCTGTACTCACCAACCTATCCAAAACCGATCTCAACAAATTATCAGGATGTTACAATCATATAGCCAGATTTGCTACTGGTATGAATTATAGGATCCACCATTGCCAGAACCTCAAAGCACTGGGATGGCTAGAGTATCCCACCCTTCTACAGTTCAACCAGCTTATAGTAGCGCATAAAATACTCCATCAACCTGATAACACCCCTGTCCTCAAAAATATTCTCACCCCTCATAGTGCCCCAGGCCATTACGCTCAGCTGATAAACTAATGATACTGACCCAAAAATCCAACAACTCTGCAGGCGATGCTATATTTGCCAACTCAACTGGTAAAATCTGGAACCTACTACTGTTACCAAGGAAACCTCACCACCCCTATTTAAAAGAGAACTCAAAAAATACCTCACATCTCATTGGCTGTGCTCTTGTTCTAAACCTGACTAACAACTTCACTAATACATGTCTTGCTACCCAACCTGCTGTTTAGCCAAGTATCTTTGCCTCATAGCATTTGAATGTCTAAGCATTGTGAATTATGAGATCTGATTGTATTCTATGATCACATTTTCTGATACATCTCTGCCAATCATATGTAAGTCTGCACATTGTATATATTGATATCTGCCTGTATTCTTTGTCTATATTTTTCTAAACATGTCTGCCTGACTTTATCACTCAGTGATGTATGTACTGTCTCTTTTTTGGTATGTGGAGCTTTTCTCCCCGGGCCTCCGCTGAAAATGGACATATATTGAGTCAGACTATCCTGGTCAACAAATGTAAAATAAATAAAGTAAATAAAATGCACACATGAAAATGCCTATATGTTCAAACATAGGTAGTCCCTCATTCTCTTTTCATCCTGTAGCAGAGAACTGCTGATACACACAATGACCCTGTTGTGCCTTTCCTACAGAGTGCCTAATACTGCAGTAAGCCTTTTGTAGCTTGCATCTATGACAGAGCTGTACTAGTCACATCAGCATAAAACACTGTGATATCTGAGATCTGCAATCCTTTAGCTTTTTGAGTTTCCCTTGTTGTTTCTCAGTCATACTCATTCAGTAACTCTCTTTATGGCACTGTGGCTGTGGTAAGGTACTTTTTGTGCATTGGCCTATAAAGACCCATTCCCAAAGGACTTCTAACATACTCTATATTGATAGGAAGGAACATCTTGTACATTATTTTTATTTTCTCTGAGTAAGATGATGTCATTCCTCAAAATTATGAAATAATAAAACTCCAGTTTATGCTTGTCAAATGCATACAACTCTTTATTAGGTGTAAGGCCATCCTTTATGAGCACGTCTTGTACTTTACTCAGATTTTTATTTTATTCTTTCTCATTCCTGCCACAGTCTGTAATAATCATCACAGATGCACTGGCAGGTTTGAGTAGCTAAATTATATGCTGAAAGATCTCAGCAGCAAAACTTATCTCTAATATCAATCTTTTATCTCTCATTAAACATATGTAAGTTCAGATGTTTGTAAAATTGTGGATACTAGAGTGATGCCCCCTATGATTCTAGCTAATAGAAAATTTAGGTGCATTAATTTCAACTATTGTGCCACCTTCTAGTTGCACCAGGTGTCTTTCCCTTTATGTAGCTTCACTAGATTTGTTCATATCTACACCAGTTCTGACCTCACCTGGATTTTTTACTTTCTCCAAGACTTTTGGGTTTCTAACACCATGATGGGAATGGACCCCATTCCTAAGTTAAAGTATGATTAAAGGTCATGAAATTAGTATTGCTTCAATCTTTGATGTTAGCCAGAAGTGCTCTTTGCGGCAACCACAGCGTTCTTAGCAATGACTCCTTTTGAAATTGGTATGGAGTTACATGTATTGGCAGCATATCTAAATATGACTGTAAATTCTTTTTTATGAGACCCATTACTCCTACTATTACTGGAAAGGTCTGGGTATCCTTCTTACACATTGCCCTTGTTTCTGCCTGCAAATCCTAGTATTTTATGATTTTTTTTTGTCTTTCTGTACATAATCAATGCTACTTTTGTCTTCTTTTTCCTGGGCTACTATATCTTGTTTTCTCATATCTATTTTTTGAACTGTTGGTAATGGGTGATTCCATGTGATATAAACTTCATTATTTTCTGCACTGCTTTTTGCTCATGTTTCCAATGCTTCTCATCTAGTTCAATATCATAATGTTTGCACAATCCCCAGTGAAACAGTCTTGACTTGTTGTTATGCCTTTCAGTATGCAGGCCTTCTGTCATTAATATATCACACCCAGCAACAAGATGTGTGACTGTTTCCAATTCTGTTTTACAGAACCTGCATTTGTTTGTTTCTCTGACATGTGCTTTCATTTCCTTATCTGATGAACTATACAGTTTTGAATCATCCACAAACAGAAGACGAGAAGTCTTTACTCTGGGTTGTCTGGAACCCAAATTGTAACCATGACCTAATCTATTAAGTAGACTGTAACCATGAACTAATCTATTAAGTAGACTGTAACCATGACCTAATCTATTAAGTAGACTGTAACTATGACCTAATCTATTAAGTAGGCTGTAACCATGACCTAATCTATTAAGTAGACTGTAACCATGACCTAATCTATTAAGTAGTCTGTAACTATGACCTAATCTATTAAGTAGACTGTAACCATGACCTAATCTATTAAGAAGACTGTAACCATGACCTAATCTATTAAGTAGACTGTAACCATGACCTAATCTATTAAGAAGACTGTAACCATGACCTAATCTATTAAGTAGACTGTAACCATGACCTAATCTATTAAGTAGACTGCAACTATGACCTAATCTATTAAGTAGACTGTAACTATGACCTAATCTATTAAGTAGACTGTAACCATGACCTAATCTATTAAGAAGACTGTAACCATGACCTAATCTATTAAGTAGGCTGTAACCATGACCTAATCTATTAAGTAGACTGTAACCATGACCTAATCTATTAAGAAGACTGTAACTATGACCTAATCTATTAAGTAGACTGTAACCATGACCTAATCTATTATGAAGACTGTAACTATGACCTAATCTATTAAGTAGACTGTAACCATGACCTAATCTATTAAGAAGACTGTAACTATGACCTAATCTATTAAGTAGACTGTAACCATGACCTAATCTATTAAGAAGACTGTAACTATGACCTAATCTATTAAGTAGACTGTAACCATGACCTAATCTATTAAGTAGACTGTAACCATGACCTAATCTATTAAGAAGACTGTAACTATGACCTAATCTATTAAGTAGACTGTAACCATGACCTAATCTATTAAGAAGGCTGTAACCATGACCTAATCTATTAAGTAGACTGTAACCATGACCTAATCTATTAAGAAGACTGTAACCATGACCTAATCTATTAAGTAGGCTGTAACCATGACCTAATCTATTAAGAAGACTGTAACCATGACCTAATCTATTAAGAAGACTGTAACCATGACCTAATCTATTAAGAAGACTGTAACTATGACCTAATCTATTAAGTAGACTGTAACCATGACCTAATCTATTAAGTAGACTGTAACCATGACCTAATCTATTAAGAAGACTGTAACTATGACCTAATCAATTAAGTAGACTGTAACCATGACCTAATCTATTAAGAAGACTGTAACCATGACCTAATTTATTAAGTAGACTGTAACCATGACCTAGTCTATTAAGAAGACTGTAACTATGACCTAATCTATTAAGTAGACTGTAACCATGACCTAATCTATTAAGTAGACTGTAACCATGACCTAATCTATTAAGTAGATTGTAACCATGACCTAATCTATTAAGAAGACTGTAACCATGACCTAATCTATTAAGTAGACTGTAACCATGACCTAATCTATTAAGTAGACTGTAACCATGACCTAATCTATTAAGAAGACTGTAACCATGACCTAATCTATTAAGTAGACTGTAACCATGACCTAATCTATTAAGTAGACTGTAACCATGACCTAATCTATTAAGAAGACTGTAACCATGACCTAATCTATTAAGAAGACTGTAACTATGACCTAATCTATTAAGTAGACTGTAACCATGACCTAATCTATTAAGTAGACTGTAACCATGACCTAATCTATTAAGAAGACTGTAACTATGACCTAATCTATTAAGTAGACTGTAACCATGACCTAATCTATTAAGAAGACTGTAACCATGACCTAATCTATTAAGTAGACTGTAACCATGACCTAATCTATTAAGAAGACTGTAACCATGACCTAATCTATTAAGTAGACTGTAACCATGACCTAATCTATTAAGTAGGCTGTAACCATGACCTAATCTATTAAGAAGACTGTAACCATGATCTAATCTATTAAGTAGACTGTAACCATGACCTAATCTATTAAGAAGACTGTAACTATGACCTAATCTATTAAGTAGACTGTAACCATGACCTAATCTATTAAGTAGACTGTAACCATGACCTAATCTATTAAGAAGACTGTAACCATGACCTAATCTATTAAGAAGACTGTAACCATGACCTAATCTATTAAGTAGACTGTAACCATGACCTAATCTATTAAGTAGACTGTAACCATGACCTAATCTATTAAGAAGACTGTAACCATGACCTAATCTATTAAGAAGACTGTAACCATGACCTAATCTATTAAGTAGGCTGTAACCATGACCTAATCTATTAAGTAGGCTGTAACCATGACCTAATCTATTAAGTAGACTGTAACTATGACCTAATCTATTAAGTAGACTGTAACCATGACCTAATCTATTAAGAAGACTGTAACCACGACCTAATCTATTAAGAAGACTGTAACCACGACCTAATCTATTAAGTAGACTGTAACCATGACCTAATCTATTAAGAAGACTGTAACCATGACCTAATCTATTAAGTAGACTGTAACCATGACCTAATCTATTAAGAAGACTGTAACCATGACCTAATCTATTAAGAAGACTGTAACTATGACCTAATCTATTAAGTAGACTGTAACCATGACCTAATCTATTAAGTAGGCTATAACCATGACCTAATCTATTAAGTAGACTGTAACCATGACCTAATCTATTAAGAAGATAGTTTAATGGAATAAGGGCAAGAAAAAAGAGCAGTGGTGACAAAGAGTCACCCTGGAATATCTCCCTTTGGATTTTTATCCCTGTGATAATAACCTGCCCTTTATCATGGCTTAGCTAGCTGCAAAGTGGTTTACCACTGTGTCATGGTCACTCTAACATAATTGATCAGTATAGGGTATATCTTATACATACATTTGTAAGCACTCATTTATCCGTGAATGTGAGAAGCTGTCAAATATTTTGTAATCTAGCCATGCCATACTGATTCTTTCCCTTTTTACAATTCTCCATTATGACTTTATTTTACAAGAAATGATCCATTGGTTCATATGACTTTCTTTTGTTACCCTTTTTCTATTACCATGATTGAGTTTTCTTCTAAATGACTATAAATTATCAATAAATTATCAATTCCAGTGTATAGTTTATACATCGTTGGAAGGCAAGTTATTGGTCTATAGTTTTTAGGATATCTTGCAGGTTCACTCTTAAGGAGGAGTATCATTTTTCCCCTTTTTAACCAGGTTGGTCTCTGCTCAGGGTGTGCATTCTTATTCAGGGCTAAATTTTGTGTAAAGATGTTAATGCTTTTAACCAAAAGATAGGTACTGCATCTGGGCCTGAGGTTTTCCAGTTAGGAGCTTTTCTTAATTTTAAAATGAAAAAGTGACCAAGAAGCCCAAGAGCACACAGAACTTAACCTTTAATGTGAAAACACAAAGTAAAAACATGGTTAACCGCTTTCAAAGCAAAAATCAAAAGATATGATATATTTTACAGACCTTTACAGTATTTTATAGCATTTTCCATTAATTATTAGTTTTTTTCCTTTTATTGTGTTTTCCTTTGCAGGTTCATGTCTCTTCAACTCATTTGCTAGGTTTTCAGGACTTGAAGCATTTGATTGTTTTTTCCCGATCCCCACTGTAGTGTGATCTGTTATCAGAATGCTGATTTCACATTAGCAAATGCACACTACCATTTGCTAATGTGGATTCAAACATTTTCCAGATCGGAACTACGAAAACTTGAAAACAGCCTTTCGGCCTTCCCAGCTTCGCGTGCCGATCTAAATTTTTATAGTAAACGGACAGACATAATAGTGGCAACAATAATTTAAAGACAAAACACATATCTTATAACTTCCTTATTTTCAGAACAAAAATAAATTACCTTGTGTGGTAGATTTTTGCTGTGTAGTTCATTAAAGTCTACTAATTTTACAATGTCTCTGATAATGTGCTTATATTTGTCTATCATTTTTGTCAGTCTCTATTTTTTGACATGTTTCTGACTAGTAACATAGACTTCTACTGGAAGTGGAAAGTGATTTGGTGTTCAAATCTTATGCTAATTAGATGTTCAGATTTTTAGGCAATTGTTCCGACTAAGTGCCTTTGTCCCTATTTTCAATGTCTGTAGGTTGAGATGTATGTTGTCTTGTAGATGAGGCTGCATTAATCTTATTTGCTACTGCTGTTTTGCCTTGCTTGTTGATATGGTTAAATGCAATTGTCTGGCTTTAGTTTTAAGTTCCATGTATTTCTTTGGAGTTTGCTCCTTCCCCTTTTAAAGATCTCACCTCCAGTTCTTTTTATCTCCTTTACAATATTCAGTACTTCAATTACAGTCTGTTACTTTATAGGTATAATATTATGTGCGACTGTTGTTATTCTCCTTAAGGACCTACATCCAAAAATCCTTACTTCTTGAACTCCCCCTGTTAGAAAAATCTATACATGCTGCTTAGAAAATATATTTACAATGTATGCTGCTTAGAAAATATATTTACAATATATGCTGCTTGGGAAAATGTGTATTCAAACATTCAAACACATATAAGTTGTGTGGTCAAATATATAGAGAGAAATGTGTGCTTTAGTTAGGAATAAATGTACTTAAATCCATAATAGAGAACAAAGTTTATGTAATGCATTTAATTCTGTCTTACTAGAATAATAGTAGAAATAAACCTGCATATTATTGCTTGAAGCACAAGCTGCAGTGTAATCAGAAATTTGGCCTTGGCAGCGTTCAAGCACAGCCTGGCTCATGTCTTTCAAGTAAAGATTATTTTGCAAAGTTAGAAAATAATAAATCTGTTCGCATGTGTATCTTCTGCCTGCTTCCACCAGAAGAATAGCCTTGTGCGCACTATCAGAGATAGTGCCCAGCTGGTGAACAAGAAAGACAAAGAGAGGCATTAAAGAAGACATACATCTATTGTATTCGAACTAATCTAAGAGCCTTGAATTGGCTACATCCTCAGGAGGTCATCGTGACTGACCAGGTGCTTGCAAGGCTGTAACATTCTCATGGGAAAAGACTTTTGAAAAACACAACCTCAGCACTTTTCCATAAGTTACTATGATGTAAAGACCCTGTCACTGACCACGCCAGTGAGGTGGGCAAAACTGATAATGACATGTATAAAAAACGGTGTCCTCTGTGAATAAACTAGACAAAATTCTGTACAAGTTTGTGTATGGTTTTTTGCCTCCTAATGTACATTAGAGAATAAGATATCTGAGTTCTCCTGCATTATTGTTTGTTATTGATTGACATTGTTTTTGAATACTCAATGATTTTTACAGTCTGATTCTAACAAATTTATTTAACATTTTGGTCCTAATCGTGCCGGAATTCCCTTGGTAAGCTGCAGGTCACAGAGTGCATGAGTGCTAATAAATCTGCGCAGGAGAAGCTGCCGAAAAGAATGGTTCTTCTTAAAGTGAAAAGACCTCCGACTGAATTGTTGTGTGTAAAGAGGCTGTCCACTTTCTGATCTGTGGCTGAAAAGCGGAAGACTGTGCCCCAAGGAAAAACAGTAAGAGCAGGAGGCTCAGGTAAGAAGAATTTCCCTCTTTGTCTTTGTTTTAGATCAGGGACCAGGTTACACTGTGCTATTGCTAAGGTTTGTGATAGCAGGAGAGAGAGAGTCAAGTATTGTATCTTGAGTCATAGATCAGGGAATAACAAAGCAAAGTAAACAGTCATTCTAGACACTACTGTGGATATGGGGAAATAAGATACCACTTGGTACAAGAGAAGGGTTACGTAACAGTCTTTTTAAGACATGGGAAATCAGTGCACTAAGAGATCACGAGATCCGCCCCTAACGGATAATGTAAAGCATATGCAATTGCAGTAAGCAGATAATGTGAGATATTTTGCAAAATGTGTTAACAACTATAAATTTGATAGTAAACTAGATAAACTCTCACTAGTTAAACTCCTTAAACAAGCTTTAATCTGATGCAGGGCGTCAGGCAAAAGAAAAACAGCACCAACTAGGCATACCTCAAGCACATAGGTGGATTGAGGAAGCAAATTGTAAAAAGAAAAAAAACAGAAGCTTAAAAATTCTGAAACATTTTTAGACAACAGAGTGAAAGGTCTAACAGACAGAATCTCTGAAAAATGAAAACTTAGAGCAGACTGGACTTGCATTAATTAATGCATACAACAGGGAAATGAGACAGTAGATGGATATTATGCTAGATTATTAAAATGCTTAAAACAACAATTAAAAAAAAAATACATTTTTAAAAGGTTGCATTGCCTCTGTTAGTAGTTTTATTACAAGGCATATGATAAATCACTGAACAAGCAGGCTGCAAGCCTTACTTGAGTATGCTAGACGTACTGAAAGACACCTTAATAGTAAAAAGAAAAAAGGCACAAGTCTTCACTGCTGAAGACGGAGCTGAAGTATTTGTATTACAGTCAGGTAAAAAGGGTATCTAGCTAGGGACTATAAACAAAATAAGAAAGCAATGACAGAAGATAAAGGAGATGTGGACTGACTATATGATAGTGATAATAACCAAAAATCATCAGGAAAGGTTAATAAACAAAAAGAAAATGTGAATGTAGTAGAGGGAATAGAGGAAGTACAAACAGATGTAGAGAATAAAAATGAAAATAAAATTTTAGATTTAGCATTGTTGAGCCTGGAGCTCTACCTAGCAAATACAAAACCAGAAGTAACACTTCTGGTGGAGGGAAGAAAGGTCAAATTCCTGTGTGACTCAGGAGCGTCACGGACTTTGATACACCCTCCAAGTTACCAAAACATTCTAAATCACCTGATTATATATTAGTAAAAGCAGCAAATGGACAGCTATACAGGGAACCACTTTCCCATAATATAGCAATAACTGACCCTGTTTCAGGTATGACTCAGAAAAGTAAAATTGTAGTTTCTGCAAAAATATCCAGTAAACTTACTGGGAAAAGACCTTGTGCAGATATTTGGCATAGCAGTAGTTCCTACCATGCAGGGTATGGAAGCACAAAGACAAATGAATGCTCTTGTGGTGTGATCAGAGGGTGAAGCCTATTATTGGTACAGCCAGGACCTAGTTATGATTGGTCCAGGGGCAGTAACCAAAGAACTGATAAACGTAGCCATCAGTAAGGTACCCTCCCTTGACACTGATCAGCAGCACTTGTTACATTGTACTCCATACTACTGTAGCACACCAGGACCTAATAAGAAATATAAGTAAAAATCCTGCTGACAAATTAATATTACAAACTTTATGCTGGGATACTGAGGGAAACAGTGTAGTAAGCTGTTCATTACCTCAGGAGTTCATGAGATTGTATAAGTCCAATAGACTGCCACATGTCAGCTTGACAAGAAACAAAAGTGTTAAATGGGCAGACTTAGAAAAAAAGGTAACAAAATGGGAAAACAGACTGATTTAAAAATGTCAGGACAAGGGATATAAAAACAAAACTGAATTGGTTGACACAGACACATACAGCTGTACACTTGCAGTCTAGTAAGGACAGCTGATTAGCATTTTTATTAAAAGAAAAAGAGGAGGCCTTGTGTAAAATTCCAACAACTCTGTGGTCAACAGGCAAGTTAAATGTAGGGCTTATTCAAGCAGCAGGACCAGTTACAATTACCCCAAAGTCAGCTTTTAGACCACAGAAAAAAACAATACATTTTGGAAAAGAATGCAAAAGTAAAAATTAAGCCTATAATAAGCAGCATTACTCAAAAAAGGAGTACTGGTAGAATCTCCTGATTCACCATGTGATACACCCCTATTTCCTGTTAAAAAAAAGCAAACGGGGAATGGCAGATGGTACAAGATTTATAAGCTGTAAATAATGCAGTAATACCTAAAGCACCCACGGTGCCAGACCCACATACCTTGTTAAATGATTTAAAGCCACAACAGAAGTATTTTACTGTGGTAGATATAAGCAATGCTTTCTTTTCAATACCTATACATCCTGATAGTCAATATTGGTTTGCATTTACATTTCAGGGTAAAAGGTATACATATACTCGACTACCACAGGGATATTGTGAGAGCCCAATAATATTTGCACAAAAATGGCTAGCAACCTGGCAGGGTCTACCCCACCAGAAAGTAGTCAAATTTTACTTTATGTAAATGACATCTTGCTAGCAGCACCCAGCAGCAGTGCAGGGTGAATACAGTAGCATTGTTAAAATTTTTTAATACAAGGACACAAAGTAAACAAGAGTAAGTTACAAACTTTGGGAAAAAAAACACAGGTTAGATACCTGGAATATGTGATATTCAATAAAGGTAAAATACTAGATAGTGGGAAAGAGAAAAGAAGAAAAAAAAAACAGCAATTTTGCAAGCACCCAAACCAACAACTAAAAAAGAGATGATGTCTTTTCTTAGGTACAACTAATTTTTGTTGGAACTGGGTACCAAATTATTTTACAATGGAAAACAAAAGCAGAAATGGCTTTCTGCAGGTTGAAGCAGTTAATAGCTTCTTCATTAGTTTTAAGACTTCCAAGTTATCACAAACGTTTTTTTTTTAGACCATAGATTGTAAGCAATGGTACATGACATCAGTATTAAAGCAACAACATGGGGATAAGCAATGCCCCATAGCTTACTATTCATCACAGTTAGACCCAGTGGTGCAATCTTTGCCTCACTGTGTACAAGCAGTAGTTGCAGCAGCAATGGCAGTACAGGCTTCAGCCTCAGTGGTGTTATTCCACCCTCTCACATTGAGAATGCCTCATGCAGTTGCAATAATTCTGCCACAAGAAAAAGTTGCATACCTTTCTCCTGCTAGACATCTTTCATGTATGACCATACTGCTGAGTCAACCTCATATAAACAGTTAGCTTTACCTAGACAAGATCTTACAGATATGCCCTTGGATAATGCTGAGGTGACATATTACGTGGATGGCTCATGCAGAAGGGGTCCTACAGGGAAAAATCTGGTGGGGTATGCAGTAGTTACAGACACTAAAAATTTAGAAGCACAAACTTTGCCACACAACTTGTATGCTCAAGCAGCAGAACTGGTAATTTTGACAGGAGCATGTATTTTAGTAAAAGGCAAAAAGTAAACATATATACTGATAATCAGTATACTTTTTCTACAGTGCATGTGTTTGCACAATAATAAAGAAAATAGAGGGATGATTACATCCAGTGAAAAACCTATTAATCATGCAATTTATTTTGGAGCTATTAGAATCTATTCAGTTGCCTACCAAAGTAGCTATTTGTAAATGTGTAGCTCATACAAAACAACAGGATAAGATTTCAAAAGGTAATGCACGAGCTGATGCAGCTGCAAAGCAAGCAGCCTCAGACTCAGAAACTTTATTTTTTTAATGAAAAATTACAGCCCTTTGAGATTTTAGATTTAGACATGTTAAAAACAATGCAAATGCTTACTACAACAGCAGAAAAACAAAACTGGGTAAAACAAGGTGCAATTTTTGAGAATGGACTGTACATTTCCAAAGGGAAAAAAAAAACAACAATATTACCGTCTAATTTATTTAGATATGCAGCTTTGTTGAGCCATGGGCAGAGCCATGTCTCAACAGGGGGGATGGTACAGTTAGTAAATAAAATATTCCAAACATATGGATACATAAATTATACAATAAAATTTTGTGCAGCTTGTCATACTTGTAACAAGCACCATGCACAAGGAGCATTTAAAACAAGCAAGGGAGTTTCCCTACACCACCATATCCATTCCATACTATTTGTATGGACTTCATAGAGTTGAATAAATGTGAAGGAAAGAAATACTGTTTAGTGATCATAGATATGTTTTCAAAATGGGTAGAAGCTTTTCCAACCAGGAATCCGAATGCAGCAACAGTGGCAAAGGCCCTAGTAAAGGAAATAATTCCTAGATTTGGCATACCGGAAAGAATCTATAGTGGCAATGGGACACATTTTGTCAATCAGACAATTCAACAGCTTGGGAGATTTTTTTGGGATTTCCTTAAGGAATCACTGTGCTTACCACCCACAGTCAGCAGGACTGGTGGAGAGGTACAATGGGATTTTAAAAAAAACAAGTTAAGAAAGTTAATGAGTGAGACTCAAAAGAATTGGATTTGCTGTTTACCTCTAGCATTGCTGAGCATGAAAACAGTAACAAATGTAAAGGGTTTGATCCCCTTTAAAGTAGTATTTGGAAGGGCATATTATGTGCCTCAGTAAAAAGCTCTCATGCCTGCAGAGCTGGAGGCTGACAGTTCACTAGCTAATTATATAAAGAAACTGCTTATAAATAAATCTGTTTTGCAGTTTAACTCTTTTTCAGACAAAAGAACTTTCAGCTGAATAAAAACTTTGTGACTGATACACAAGGGCAAAATGGCCAAGAGTAAAGAAAACAAAAAAGCAGAGCAACCCAAGAACTATTGCATAATTATTTTAACTGTGTATTTGTTAACTATAAGTGTGACAATTTTTCTCTTATTGTGGTTTTTCCCTGCACTCAACCACACAAGTGAAAGTGAGAAGACGTGATGAACTATTTATAGACTGGCATCCAAATTTTAACACGTACCTGGCCATGAAGCAAGTGTATACAGAAACTATGCACATTTCAAATTGCTGAGTTTGTACAGCTATACCAACAACATATAATAGACTTTAACGTCCTCTGTCCCTCTGGGGATAAAATGAGACTTTGGAAAGTTTTTTAATACAGAAACTGTGAGATCACAGGACAAAATTGCTTTATTTTTACCTGTTCACACAAAAAGGAGTTGTATGTTTCTACAAAGTAATACCCTCCAGGTGGGCTGGAGTAATGGTAATATAACAATGTCTTATAAATGTTACATTAAAGTCAAAAGTGGGGGTACTGTTTGTAATACTAACCTTGATTCATATCTGAGTTCAATGAAAACTACATTAAATGCAGTATGTGACAATCCAGTCTTAACTAAGCAATTGTCTATTAAGAATAGAAAAATGTTTCATGCAGGGATAACACGTATCAGTACCAAAGTAATGATTTTATTTGTGGGAAAAAGGCATATAAATGGTTACCTGAGAATTGGTCCGGCAGTTGTTTTGGGTTATCTGGTTTCAGCAATAAGACATACTGCAGAATTACCTTTGGGTAAGATACGAAACGTAAGGAAAACAGCTCGAGAATCTGAAGGTCCAGTGGAAAAAACCTGCGAATCCAGTTGGTAAAATCGAAGCTGGTTGAAAAGGCCATAATTCAGTGAAAGACAAAAGTAAATTGACTCATATGAACTTGGGCAACAGTGTTATATCCAGGGCAGGAATGCCACCAGCCTATGGAGCAGTCAAATCGATCTGGGAGCTGAGGAAGCTGTCAAAAAGTCAAGAGCAATGCAACTTTTTCCACCCTAGAATTGGTGACTAATGAACTGAATGCAATAAAAACTGTTGTGCTACAAAATCGAATGGCTCTTTACTTCACCCTAGCGGCAAGAGGTGGTACACGAAGAAGAATGCTGTGCGTACATTCCAGACAACCAACATGAAATCAATGACCACTTAGAGGTAATTCAGCAAGTATCAGCAATGACTAAAACCAGGCCCAAACCCACTGACGGACTTTTTCCAGAATCTGTTTGGGGGGGTGGGGTTCCATCCTATTAAACATTTAATTGCTATTTGTGTGGGTATACTCCTAATAGGAACATGTGTTTACTGTGAAATTCCCTGCATGAAAAAAATTAATCAAAAATTTGTTAAAATATCTGCTACTGAAACTTTTTACCAAAGTGTTGAAATTGAAAGATTAATTTCAAATGATGCTTTTTCTGAAATATAAAACCAATGACTAACTTAGCTGAAAGTCCTTGAAAGGAAAAGGCTAAGGAATGAAATGATACTGTTTATGTTTCAAATAGAATAAAATGCATTAACAGGAGGGAGAATGTTAGAAAAATCTATACATGCTGCTTAGAAAATATATTTACAATGTATGCTGCTTAGAAAATATATTTACAATATATGCTGCTTGGGAAAATGTGTATTCAAACATTCAAACACATATAAGTTGTGTGGTCAAATATATAGAGAGAAATGTGTGCTTTAGTTAGGAATAAATGTACTTAAATCCATAATAGAGAACAAAGTTTATGTAATGCATTTAATTCTGTCTTACTAGAATAATAGTAGAAATAAACCTGCATATTATTGCTTGAAGCACAAGCTGCAGTGTAATCAGAAATTTGGCCTTGGCAGCGTTCAAGCACAGCCTGGCTCATGTCTTTCAAGTAAAGATTATTTTGCAAAGTTAGAAAATAATAAATCTGTTCGCATGTGTATCTTCTGCCTGCTTCCACCAGAAGAATAGCCTTGTGCACTATCAGAGATAGTGCCCAGCTGGTGAACAAGAAAGACAAAGAGAGGCATTAAAGAAGACATACATCTATTGTATTCGAACTAATCTAAGAGCCTTGAATTGGCTACATCCTCAGGAGGTCATCGTGACTGACCAGGTGCTTGCAAGGCTGTAACATTCTCATGGGAAAAGACTTTTGAAAAACACAACCTCAGCACTTTTCCATAAGTTACTATGATGTAAAGACCCTGTCACTGACCACGCCAGTGAGGTGGGCAAAACTGATAATGACATGTATAAAAAACGGTGTCCTCTGTGAATAAACTAGACAAAATTCTGTACAAGTTTGTGTATGGTTTTTTGCCTCCTAATGTACATTAGAGAATAAGATATCTGAGTTCTCCTGCATTATTGTTTGTTATTGATTGACATTGTTTTTGAATACTCAATGATTTTTACAGTCTGATTCTAACAAATTTATTTAACACCCCCATTTGAGGATCCTCCCTTTCCACCTTGATTTATACCCTTCTGCTTGACCCACAGCTTCTCTGGCTGATAAAAATACAACTGACCTATATATAAAACTAAAGTGACAATAAACAGTTTTACTGCTTGTAGCTTAATAGCCATATCCATAATCAAGAGATTCCAGCTTCTCAAATTTTGCATTATATTTTGCTTGTTCTCTTCTCAAGGGTCTACTTCTAAGTTTTGAACTTTGAAAACGTAGAGTTTCTTATGGTTGAGACCATAAGATCAAAGTTTTGAAACTTTGAACCATTTAAATGGAGATCGCCGTACAGTGTTGAATGCTATACTTACTGTCTTCCTCACTGTAGTGTGAGTTGGTATATTTAATTAGCAGGGGGTGTGGGGAGCACAGGAGGGGCTTGCCCCCTTGCAAAACTGTAAAAGAAAAAACTATTTTGTTTTTATTTTTTTCATTTAAATTTTGATGTTTCAAAACCTTGATCTTATGGTCTCAACCATAAGAAAGTTGACATTTTAAAAGTTTGAAATTCAGAAGTAGACCCCTTCTCAGATATATTTAGCCACCATAATAGAATAATTTTAATCCATATACCTGACTGCTTCATTTTATCATGCCCACATAAATATAGCTGAACCAGTTCATGTGTGAGGGTCATAGTTTATAGCTATAGCCTTTGTTTTACCTTCATTTATTTTATATCCTGAAAAAAAATGAAACTCTGTCAACATGTACCATAACACCAAAATGTCCTTTATGAATTTTCCAAATACAAAATAATATCATCTGCAAATAAAGCAAATTTTTCAAGATCACCTTTCAAGTTATAAGCCTAAATTTGTGAGTCTTTTATTTTCTTTGCCAATGGCTATACATATAAATCAAACAAGAAAGAGGAAAGACCACACTAGGCCTGGTTCATCTGTTCAAACACAGTTTGTCTCCAATGTCTGTACATTTATTTTTATCCTAACAGTAGACCATAGATAAAAATGGCATGTTACAAATGCATGTGTGTTTCAATGTATGTATGTGTGTGTGTGTGTGTGTGTGTGTGTGTGTGTGTGTGTGTGTATATATATATATATATATATATATATATATATATATATATATATATGTTGGGTTTACTATCATATACCCGAAATGTACTCGGTCGACTGTTCACACGGACGACTGAGAGTGTGTGAAATTCACAATGTCGAACAGTGGAATTGCCAAAATACATGTCGACTGCTACCTACGGACGGGTTTAAACATGGGTCGGGATAGGTTCAGATGTGTATTTCGACAATATCAATGTTTGACATTGCCTATGGTCGACATTCCGATTTTCGAATGAAGTGGCATCGACTGACTTCACTTTGAATAAATGATAGTAAACCTATATATATATATATATATATATATATATATATATATATATATATATATATATATATATATATATATATATATATATATACACACACACACACACACACACACACACACACACACACACACACACACACACACACACCCACACACACACACACATTTTTTTAATGTATTAATGTTCTTGGTCCACAATCAAAAGTCACCTCGCAGTTTTGGCACATCATCAGCAGTTTGTCTACACAGTTGAATATCACCAAAGCATTCACATTTTTTTCCAAATTCACAATGTTTACTCTACTCACTAAAAGCTAAAATAATTGTGCATTGCATGCATACAACATAAACAATGACATTTCCAAAAATACATTAACCGACTTAAAGAAATCCCTTAAACTCAAATTTACCACTACTTTAACAATACAAATAGCTTAAAATAGAACAACTGTAATATTGACAGCATTTCTCTTTTGCTAGAGTGGCTACAGTATAAAAAATGCAACATTATGCATACTACATAATTTGCAGAGACACCAAAAAATATCACCCTATAGACAAAGAAATTAATTCCAATTAGGACATGAAACAAGTAAAACAAAATAATAAAAAAAAACAGCAACTCCTTTCTCACTCACTCACTCACACACATACACAAGCAAACACCCAAACTGAAAAACAATGCTACCCACCTGTACTAACCCCTAAAAGTGAAATCCTTTATCAATGTAATGAATTCTCCAGGGTTAACAGCCATGTATCTATGAAAGGTAAATATATTTGTGTATATCTTCTTAAACATAGCACTCCACAACGTCATGCATTCAGCCTAGTATGCTGGACCTGTATTTGTGCCTTGTTACATTTCCCAAGGAACTTCTTTTTTAACAGCTTTTTAAGGCAGTACAGCCATGTCTCTGCCAACACATGCCTTATTGCACAGCAGACTTTAGGGCACTAGACCATTTACAGAGCATGCAAATTCCCAGTTACACATATGCGTAGGTTCCACTAGTGTGCAAGCAGAGAAGTATTCAAATATTTACTGCAAAAAAAATGCAAATATCAAATAAGAACATAGCATTACTATGAAAATCTAAGTAATATGAACTAACTAAAACATAACTGAACTTAAAACTATAAAATCTTAATATACATAAAAGACTAACATACTTTCACCAGAAGCTACAGGAGAAAACAACTCATGAGGCACTGGGCAACATACCTAAAGCCCTACTTAGACAGTTAATGAGACTTTTGAAATCAGTGGAAAACAGTACTCTAATCTTAAAAAACACACACACACACACACACACACACACACACACACACACACACACACACACACACACACACACACACACACACACTGAATAATAAATGAAAGATGTGGGAGTCCATCTTGTGTGATACATGAAAAACCTTGTAGGAATGAGAAACCCAGTTCATAATTCAAGAAACTTGTTCTTTAAACATACTGTCTCCCACATCGGATCCCAGCTTATTTTGATATAGAGTGAAGCTGTCTAATAAACTAATCTTGGAAAATTATGAAATGAATGAATAATTAGTTGTATCTACTGGTCCTATAAACTTCATCTGGTCAATATATTAAGTATTTGAAATAACTACAGACCTTCATCCTTTTCTTTGATGCTACTGCTGTTACCATTGTGTGTAATGGTGCTATGCAGGTGTACTTCTATGAACAGGAAAGAAAAAGTGGCCAGTGAATTTATTTTGGATGGTTTTGGGAGTGATGGTGAATGTTTATTGTCCTAAGTCAGCACATTGACACATGGGTCGGACATCCATCTGCAATTCTGGAGACCTGAGATTGACTAGCAACCTGGGATATACCTATCAGCCTCTTACAGCAATACATTTAGATAAAGTCAAGAATAATAAGTAGACAAAGGCCTAAAAGCAAGGACAGATTTGAAATGTTACTTTTACAAAGTTTTTTGAATTACATGTTTGGGATTAGCTTGCATTTACTCAAAGATAGGAATTCTGAAGCTTAAAAAGATTCTTATTATTTAATTACTTCAGTACTCAATGATTTGGAAGAAGAACACATTTTTATGAGGAACAGGCTAAAATCATGAGGCAAAAATCTGGACAGTCACTTTTGAGAGGTATGACCAGGGAAGTTGTAGGGTTGTGTATGGGTAGGCTGCTGTGGCTGATAACCAGCTTAATATACCCCAGGAGGGGAGGATAGGGGTTATTTACATCCCTGTGCTGCTCTCTAGTGCAGGATGGAGAGCAGCATGATAGTCCCTCAATCAAATGTATGAATTGGTGAGGGAGGCTGGCATTAACACTTCATGGGCAGTAAGGTTTATGCTCATTGGCTTACATCATTGCATACCCAACCTTCAGGTCAAAGTTAAGACATAGAAAAACTTGATTAGGTTAGAAGCAGATGCCAGTGGCCCAAGATCTTTCCTTCTCCTCTCCATCCCTCATCAAAGATAGATACTTTTTCCATAAACTGTGATCTCTATCTGTAACCACTGGCTAGAAATATATATATTGCCATCTACATGCCAGCCTGGAAGAAAAAGTTGTTGAGTATGTTTGGTACAGGATTCTTTCCCTTTTACGAAAAATATATGTAAATTGTATTTGATGTGTGAAAATGGAATTCATAAAAATACAGCAAAGTGCTTGCAGTGTGGTAGATACAACTCAAACTAATGGAAATTAAATGGAAAATATTGCTTTGCAATACAGAAATTGTTATACGCTTTCATAAAACTATGCAGGAGACATCAAAGAAAAGGAGGAGCTGCATTATAATTCCCTGATTTGTAAATGAATGTAGAATTCCAGTTGACAAGTCAGGGTTTTACCAAGAGCCTTAGATTCTACAGCTTTTAGGATACAAAAATGACAGATAAGCCTCACTTGTGCTATAGAAGGATAAAGCCTGACCATGGCCCATGTAACCTAAGTAAAAGTTGCAGCTTTGATCTCTGATGGCATAGACTGAGAAAGGGGGAAAGGGTGGATCCTGGGCAACCCAGGCCATCACCTTCAATACAATCACTGCTGGAGGATGGTGATGATGTTTTAAAGACAGGGCCACTGCAGGGACTGCATGGGCATAATCACTCATGCCCGCGATGGTAGCATCTGTTACTTGTGTGGAAGAGCACATGTGACCTGATAGAGAAGCATGAGCAGTCCCTGAATGACACAGGTACTAACATCACCACCCAACGAGAAGGGTTAGGTCATTAATAAGATAAATTATTTCACTGACAGGATGCCATCGAGAGCACCAAACTTCTCCATGTCTGCCTGGATGACATTTGCTCCAAACTGCTCAGTAATTAGGGGATCTGAGGAGAATTCCTCACCCTTAGTGAATGAATGGGCTTGAGTCCAACAGGGGGTGACTTGATGCTCAAGGCAAAAGGGGAAAAAGCACACTGAAAAAATAACAGGCATTTCTTTACATACTTGCTAAATTTTTATATCACGTGAAAAATAAGTATGAAGTACAGTGGCTCTGACCAGCAGAGCTACCTCATAAGCTGCAAAAGAGTAAATAAGTACATATGGACTTAGAAGGAATGAGTACCCCCCTGAAGAGGATATTCTGCAAGTTGTTAATATACAGAACCTTACACCAACTACATGAAGAGGCTATTGGTCTTTTCTGGTGATACATGTCTCATGCCACACTGTCAATGTAGAAGGAATTGGATTATCCTGAATCTGGATTCATTATCTGATCAAATTAATAAATCTGTTTGCTACAGTAATGAATAATAAAACTTGGCATTACTTTGTGGTTGATGGTGAAGATGATCACAAGGAAAATACAAAGGGATATTATATGACAAGTCAAATTCAGATTACCTACTAAAACACCACATGAGTCAAGCCACAATTATTTGCAAAAATGATGGACAGCTGGTTGCCACAATGTGTACCCATACAGATCACTTACTCATTTGTGTGTATCAGTGGTTTGTTTTCACACTTACAAAGAATCTTCATGATAGTTCTGTTTATACAGTCATAAAATTGCTTTTTAAATGTTTTTGTTTTTGCATGTGAATTTATCTGTTTGATGCTCAGTATGGCTTCAGGTTCAAAAGCAACTTGAATGTGTCTACATATATACATGACGTTATACGCCTGCACTGTTTTATCACACAGTCATATATATTTGCAAAGACTCATATGTTTTAAGCCATAAAAACAGAAATCCATATAATCTGTAATAAAGCTTTAACTTTTACATGAAACATAATTCATACTTGGCAAGCATTTCTCTGTTCTATTCTGCATATGTTTTCTTAATCACATAAGTTTTTATTAATATTATTTTGCACATACAACCTTTACTATTACTGCAAAAGGGATATTAGCATCACTAAAAAGTGCAGTGCTCTTTTAACATGAAGATTTCATCAAAAAAAGTAAATTGTGATAACATATTATTATGGCAAAGCTTATGAAAGTTATTGATAAATATTTTATGTGTTTTATACCAGTAAAAGCAGGGCATTAAAGAAAGTCTGATATGCAGAGCATTTAAGGAAGTATTTCTTATACCTTAATAATATCGTTGAGGGTGTTAGCTGCATATATTCTATGCAATAGCAGTGACGGGTGTGTTGCTTGTTATTATGAATATATTTCTTAACTTTATGATAATAGTAGCCATGTGTTAAAAGGCTTCAGTTGCTTAGTTATACTGCTGATGTATATCAAGTACTCTAATTCAAAAAAGGCACTTGCTGTATGTGGAAATATACTTTGGTTGTATGATTTACTAACTTGTGATTTTTACCACAGCTGTATGTGAAAATAGTCTGTGGTTATACATTTTACTGATATGTGATTGTCCCTCAAAGGATAGCATTTTATACCACAAACCCTGCTTCCAAATTAAATCCAGACAGGGATCCATGATCCAGTGTTGTTGCTGATGTTACCATATTACTTTGGACCTATTCATACACTTGCTGTAGAATGAAGATACTTTGTCATCAAAGCAAAGTACTATTACTAAAAAGGAGTTACACCCCATATGTTCAGCTTTCCAATTTTTGGTGCATGTCTGAAACCTGAGTACAGAAACCATCCACATGAACGCTGTTGTGTAGCTACCTTCCCACAGGTTGTCTGTTGAAATCCAGCCCTAACATGATTTATTGTTACACTGATGAGCACATGTTCAAGCAATGCCAATGTCCATTTAAATATAGTTTTTTCAAGCCTTATCTCAATCATCGATTTGGTCAGCTGAAGATTCACCACTGGGCTAACCTGTGCTTATTGACACAGGTTGGTCACTGACTAAAGGATGAGTTGCAAAAAGTGGAATGCAGGGATCTGTGAAACTATAGTGTTAATTCAATGGCTATCTGTTGAACCAGTGAAAGCGCACCGAACCTAGACACCGAGCTCTGGACAGCACATACTCTATGCATGAATGTAAGTGAGTGAAACTATCAGTGACTTTGTCTTAATCAGTAGCTCCCCAACACATGGTTTAAATTCCTGAAGCAGGCTGCAGCCATATGCTACTGTAACAAGTGGATGTGCAACAAGGACTTTCACTCATCTATGAGTGACCATTAAGTAAGCAAATATTAATTAACAATAATGCTTGAAAAGCTCCTCTTTAGTGACCACAGTTTTTCAGCTGCACCCAAAGTAAATATCTCTGCACTGACAGTGTTGGAGTGTCCCATCACAGGTGCTCATTAATTTAATCACATTCCTGATTCACCACTTTTTTTGGATCTGGAATGTTAATAAGGTTGTGTACAATATAAAAAGCCTTCTGCAGGCTGTTCTCACTATAGCCAGCATGGCACCATGAGTCCTCAGTGATAACTGTACATTTCAGAAAAAAGGAACTGAATGTATCAATGTGGGGAATATATTAAGTCTAAGGATTTGGTAATATAAGACTAGCACCCTACTCTGAGGTATAGTGAACTCAGCCTTCTAAGTAGTGGGGGTTTGGGGCACAGCTCCAACAATGAGTTGATAAAGCCTATGGAAGAAATGCTTTAAAGCTGAAAAACAGGTTTATGTATTCCCATCCAGAAACACAGTATTTGCACAACAGCTGTGAGAGTGCTGCACACTGGCTTTGAAATTAAAATACATGATGCAATTCCAAAATGACCACGTCAGATAATACAGTCCATGCGTGGATTTTTTTAATCAATAATTACAAGTGACAAGGTTATAAGACTGTTTCAGCTTCAAAAAGTATGCTAATATCTAAATTTCCTAGCACTTGCCTTTAATACCAGAAAATGTCTTTTTTCTGGATAACATAATATATTCACCAACAGACTGTAAGGACATTTTAAACAGATGTGTTTAACTAATTCCAAGTCTAAACAGCAATTGTCAGATTAGCTCCTTTAACTCACAATACAAAATCAAGTTTTTGCATCTTTCAATTAACATAGTTAATTGCATTTCAATGTTTATAAAATAACTACACGCATTGTATAAGCACAAACAATCACTTAAGGCCTGCAGGAAGCAGCTGTTACTACATTACCAGGGTTGTTAGAAACTTCCTCTTCTGAGTCGCGCTTCACAATGCCCTAGGTGTGCAACAGTATCTGTAACACATGCATCATTCTCTAGTCTTTATCAGGAAAAACATGCACTGCAGAAGATCTGTCATGTTTAGCATACTAGGTGCACAAATTGCTCAAAAGAGTACCCCTGGCATGCTTTACAGGAGAGACATCATCGCTGTGATTTATTGCTTCATGTAACCATGTGTAATGCTTAAATCTGTAAGTGCTTGGTGCAGTGAATATATGGGATCTTATATGCAGTGTTTTACTTAAATTTTTTAGCAGAATGATATATTCTTGTTTTAATTTTTATGCCATGTATTTCAGCAGAGTAAAACAATGAGGTTAAATAGCACTGACCTGTCATGCATCTCTTATAGTTTCAAGGGCGCTCTTGTCCCAGTGTTTGTCCCTCATTACTCTCATTATCAAACACAATGCCTGCTTTGGAATGCACCTCTCTAAGCACCTTGTACTAATTGAAGGGCGCCAAACATTCCTAACTAGAAAAAAAAGCTCTGGTTTAAGCCATTTGGGCTACGCTGACTGACTAAAATCTCTGTCCCAGTACTCAGTCACTTTTAGGCTCATAGTCTGTGATTTTAGGTTAGCATTTCATACGAAGAAAGACCCCTTACTTTTTAACCTACTTCATCATGATTCAAACAGCTTAACTAGCACCCAATCCAAGAATATACATCTCTAATGTAAGTTCAACAAGATGTGCTAGCATTATGGGCTTCTTACCTAATCCATTCCCACCTTTGGAAAGGACCGGCTCTGTACATTAAGGAGAGTGATTCTTTAAAGCAAACCTTGATGAATGAGTGGGTAACTATAAATCTATGCCTGGCAT
Source organism: Protopterus annectens (assembly GCF_019279795.1). Lineage (NCBI taxonomy): Eukaryota > Metazoa > Chordata > Ceratodontiformes > Protopteridae > Protopterus > Protopterus annectens. Next base: position 358,533,367 of record NC_056729.1, on the reverse strand, counting down.
TAAAATTAACACATTTCAAGCCAGAGGGAGCTAGCCTGCCCTCATCATTGCAAGGGTGACATGGCTAAGCTTTTCAATGTTTCTCTAGCCCTAAGGTTAGGATAAGCCCTTGAACCTATCAATAACCATACTGCTAATAGCCATGTGTCACTTCACTGCAGCCATATGATTGAACTGGAAAAGTAAAGATTATTTTTTGCAGGAGTTTACTTCTTCATAATGTCTACAAATATCATGCCACAATTAGCCACAGTTATTCTGAATTTCTGCATGATAAGGAAAAGAGCAGTTATCCTGATACAGGTTTGGGTTGCCATGCCTAATGAATTCTGAATTTTTCAAGCCTTGACCTATCAACTGAATGGACATATAATGAACTAATCAACTGTCCAGTACAGCCAGTTGAAAACAAAAAGATAACTGCAATAAAGAAACAGACGGTTCTTTTTTTTTTTTTTTTTTTTTTTTAACTTGTTATTATACATATATTCCACCCTGTCTTGCATATGAGCCCTCAGGGTGATCTTTGTGCGCAGAACTTGACTTTAGGATGGGGATGACAACTATCTAAGTGCTTCCTGTGTTTAGAAAAAGCAAGTGAGGCCTGTTTGAAGGCTAAATTGATCATCTGATCTTAGTTGAAGCATTTAACTACTATAGATAGCTGTTTGTATCCATCTATATTGCATACGATGTATTTTCTAGTAAAGAGGATACCCACCAGAGTTAGTGTAACTAGTGATTACTGTAACTGTTTAAAACAATTTTCTTAAGTCTTGAGTCATGTCATGAATGAAAATTGTCCTGTTTGGCATAGTTCATAAAATATAAAATTAATTAAAACATAAAGAGCTCATATTCATGACAGAATCATTGCCAGGAGCCTAATTGCCCCATGTGATATCACGGGTATGTACTTAGCCCGACCATATTGTTCAAAAGGAGAATGGTGGAAAACTACTGCAGGTGCAAAATGCATTTATCATAACTATAATTATGTGTTAACTAACATAAAACTCCACAACTATGCATGCTTTGTCGCTACCACCTTAGAAAACGTTATTTATGCATTTGCTAATAAAACATGCAAAAATGTACCCAAAAGGACACCAAAACATCAAAAAATCATTGCAGGAAAAAGATGTTGAGTCATTATATAGCTGAACTCTCTATTTCTACCCTATAAAACAAGGGGAATCTTCCTTGTTGGGAAAGCAGATGCCTTTGGAGGGAGGAGTATTGTACATTGGTTCCACAATTCCTCGCTTTATAGATTTAACAAAAATATGGAAATTATAATTGAAATACTGTAGAACTATGCCAAAAGAATTCTAAATTACCATTATGCTGTCACTTTTTAAACCTTACTCTTAGCTCACTTTGATAATCACATAATGATATTCCTGTATGAAAAACACGTGTATATATTAGATAGAGCAGCTTGTAGTCCCATGTGATATTTACACAAAGTTTGGTGATCTTACAAATAATCAATTTAGGATTTGAAAACATTGCAGACAATATATAAACACAATTCTAATACATGTTTTGCTTATTTAAAATTATAAGTTCATGTTACTTAAATGTATAAGTTTAAGATACCCAACAGTACTAACTATATTATTTAAGGTCTTAATTCGGCCAAAAGTGGAATATGGAGGCAATATTTAGACACCATAACAGAAATCATATACTAAAAGGTAAGAAAACATTCAGTTGCATTTTCCATGGAAATTCAAAAGCATTCAAAGATTTTCTTTTTTCATCTATTACGTGTCTTGGGTCTGTATTATTTGAGGAATTATAGACACAGAGGGACATGACTGTAACCTGTAAAATCTTTGCTAAAGGCAAATCATTTTAGTACTGCATTCTAAAAAAATTGACATTGGGAATTAATTTATATGAGTAAGGCCAGTATTCATAGACTGAGGCTTTGCATTTTCATAGCGGTAATCTGTGAAGAGTGGCGCTGTTTATTCAAATCACAGACTTTCAGGATGAATACGTAAATGCAGAGGTATTTTTACTAAACATGCCTCCCTATCACAAACGTGTAATATGCTTAGGGCATAAGTGATACAGGGGGTGGCTGATACACAAACATGTAATACCCCTTATATGTGTATCAGTGGGATTCACAGAGATAAATCCATGATGAGCTCACCGGCATAGCAAACATGTAGATCACCCTGAATGTACACCAGTAAGCAGGAATTTAACAGACGAATATGGGAAGGGAAAGCATTCCCTTTAGTGTTAGGGCCATGCTTGTGCATACATGGGCAGACCACTGAAGGGATCACTGGGGGAAATGTCTCATTTGGAGTCAGTGAAGTGTGTGTGAATACAGGGCAGACCACTGAAGGGATCACTGGGGGAAATGTTTCATTTGGAGTCAGTGAAGTGTGTGTGAATACAGGGCAGACCACTGAAAGGGTCACTGGGGGAAATGTCTCATTTGGAGTCAGTGAAGTGTGTGTGAATACAGGGCAGACCACTGAAAGGGTCACTGGGGGAAATGTCTCATTTGGAGTCAGTGAAGTGTGTGTGAATACAGGGCAGACCACTGAAAGGGTCACTGGGGGAAATGTCTCATTTGGAGTCAGTGAAGTGTGTGTGAATACAGGGCAGACCACTGAAAGGGTCACTGGGGGAAATGTCTCATTTGGAGTCAGTGAAGTGTGTGTGACTACAGGGCAGACCACTGAAAGGGTCACTGGGGGAAATGTCTCATTTGGAGTCAGTGAAGTGTGTGTGAATACAGGGCAGACCACTGAAAGGGTCACTGGGGGAAATGTCTCATTTGGAGTCAGTGAAGTGTGTGTGAATACAGGGCAGACCACTGAAAGGGTCACTGGGGGAAATGTCTCATTTGGAGTCAGTGAAGTGTGTGTGAATACAGGGCAGACCACTGAAAGGGTCACTGGGGGAAATGTCTCATTTGGAGTCAGTGAAGTGTGTGTGAATACAGGGCAGACCACTGAAGGGATCACTGGGGAAAATGTCTCATTTGGAGTCAGTGAAGTGCTTGTGCACACTTAGGACAAACTGCTGAAGGGATCACTTGGGGAAATGTTTCATTTTGGCACTTGTGCAAACTTGGACTTAGTGATGAAGGATTCACTTGGGAAATGTTTAATTTAGCTGCTTGTGCATACTAAGACATGCTGCTAAAGGGATGTGTGGATAAATGTTTCATTTTGGTGGTTGTGCATAATTGGACAAACTGCTGAAATGATCACTGGGCAAAATAATTTATTTTGTGTCATTTTAGTGCTTGCCCCACTTAGACAAGCTACTGAAAGGATTGCAGGGGGAAATAATTAATTTGTATGACAGTGAAGTGCTTGTGCATACTTGGACAAACTACTGAAGGGATGACTGGGGGCAAGTTCATGGATTGCAACTCAGATATGAAAGGTGAAGCACTGCATTTAACAAAGGATGTGCATACCATGTGGGTACTGGAGTATGAATTGCAAGAACACCTTATTAGCATGTGCCACTTTACAAAATTTTTATTTGCATCTCGTTAAACTTAAGGCATTTTGCATTAGTGTAAATGGTCTCTATGAATCTCAACTTTGCTACGCTGATTTTGTAAACATCAGGGATACCCCTATCACATCCACACAAATGACTAGGAATACAGACCTAAAAGTTAAGACTAGAACAACCTTACATAAGAGGAAATACATATTTCTACAGTTTTTCAGCAAGGAAAGTGTACAGCTATAACATTCTGACTTACAGTATCAGGAGTGAAAAGTTATAGATGGTTTCAAAACATTCTGGACAAATGTGTGTAATTAAAGGAGTCTATACAGCAATATCTGGCAGGCGTTTGGCTCCCTTTTGTATTTCATGCCTGTAATTATGGTATGTGTAGTTTACTGCAGTATGGTATAGTACGTTATAACATGGTATGATGTAACATGGACTAGTATTGCAAAATGCACGATACATCAAAGAACATTTGAATGATCCAATTATATTTGAAATGTACATGACTATGATCAATGGCACCCATTACCCATGGGTAGAATTGACGTTTCTACAGATGAAATTCACAAATTGTCAAAAACAACTATAACTGATTTGCATACAGTTGACTGTAGTGTACTATCAGGTGTTCACCTTTCCTCATGGTGGTTTGACTGCAGAGTAAATATATTTAAATTAAGAGATAGGAAGACTGAATCCTCATGTTGCGGTAGTGTGCGGCCAAAGCCCACAGTGTAAAGAATTTCTGTTAATACTTGTGATCATTGCAGTTGGGCTGCAGTAATGACTGGTTTGTTTTGGATTGTGAATGTTACCAAAAGGAAACTACATGCTTTCCTTTTGCAATGGAGTATGATAAATGGATGGGCTATATCAAATGGCCTCCCTAGATTCAGTATTCAGTAAGAGCTATTTCCTATGGACATAATTACATTGTTTCTAGTGTCTATATTACATAATCAAACTTTTAAAAGTTTGAATGTCATATGGTCGACACCATATGATCGAACTTATAAAAGTTCGAAAATGTAATAAAAAAAAAACAAAGAAAAAACCTACCTGAACGGTTTAAGCAGGGGGGCAAGCACCCCTGCACCCCCCACATGGGGGAAGCACCCCCCCACACCCCCTGCTCTTTAAATATACCAACTTTGAGATCGCACTACAGTGCAGAAAAGGGAAATCTTCCCATTCCGCACTGTACGGAGGTCTCTGTTGAAATGTTCAAACTTTTAAAAGTTCGATCATATGGTGTTGACCACATGACGTTCGAACTTTTAAGAGTTCAACAATGTGATATAGACCCTTGTTTCAGAAGACAAAATACAGATATCACATTTAAAACTTTGTTAAAGGTGCCTTTGTAATATATGACAGCAACGTGTGTGTGTGTGTGTGTGTGTGTGTGTGTGTGTGTGTGTGTGTGTGTGTATGTGTGTGTGTGTATATGTGTGTGTATATGTGTGTGTGTGTGTGTGTGTGTGTGTATGTGTGTGTGTGTGTGTGTGTGTGTGTGTGTGTGTGTGTGTGTGTGTGTGTGTGTGTGCGTGTGCGTGTGTGTGAATGTGTGTGGAGTGTAACTGATTACAAAAGGAAATTTTGTTTTCCTTTTGTGATGTATTGGCTTTTGCAGACTTGTTAAAGTGACAGTTTGTGAAGCTAACCTTCTGGCATCGACAACACACACACACACACACACACACACACACACACACACACACACACACACACACACACACACACACACACTGGCAGTACTGTGATTATTAAAAATGGATATTTATCTCAAGGTTTCGGACATGTAAGACTTACTGCCTTTATCCTTTTTATATTCAGTATCTTATTTTATTTATTTTCAGCTGGAGAACTTATGAGCACTTTTGCTATTAAACATTTAGATTAATGCTAATAAAATAGCATAGCTCAGCAAGTCTGTATTCGTTTGCAGAAAGATATTTTCAGTGAACACTTCTTCATCGACACCTAATCAGTGAAATCACTTCCACGATTTGCGGAATTTTCCAGGACGATGAAGTAGTTGGCCAGCTACACAACCTTGCCCTTTTCCCCACTGTAGTGCAATCTCGGAGTTGGTATATATAGTTAGGGGGTGTAGGGCTGAAGCCCCCCACTTGGGTGAGTTTGATTTAGTGATTTGTGGGTTTTCTTGTGCTGCAGGGAAATTGTTTCATTGTCTTGGGAAAATTCTTCAAATTGCGGAAGTGATTTTTGCTGATTAGGGGTAGATGAAGAGGTGTTCGTTGAAAATATCTTTAGGTGAACTAATATAGACCTAGCTCAGCACAGGTTCTTTTACAGCAAAACTTAACACCATTTCTGCTACTATTACTGCTTCATATACACCTGCTATATGTAATGAGTGATCTGAAGGTCTGACACAATGTTACAATTATCATTTCCACCAGGTGATGTAATGTTGGTGACTTTCTGCTGTTTCACAACAGCCATTGCACATTTTGTTTCTGTGGACTTATGCCATACTGATATCTGGGACTTGGGATTAAATCCCAGATATAACATGGTCCACAATTCATTTGCATTGTGCAGATGAAGATGTGAAATTCATCTTTAATTGTTTAGCAGGGGGTTAGTGACCCTATTCAGGCTATCAGATGTGACATCCGCACATGATGTAAAAGTCTAGCCACACAGTCAAATATAGCATCAGCATTACATTTATGGATACAGTCATGAAAGTAACAACAGCTGGAATGCAATGGAGGCAGTGTCATTTGCCAAGAGATTTGCACAAAAGGGAATTTAATAAGTAACTCACCTCCCTTGAAAGTAGTTACAGTCTTCTCTTTTTCATAAAAACAACCAGAGAAATCATCCTTAAATAACTTCATCTTCTTTCAAGATGAATGTAAGGACAGATAACCCATACTAAAAAAAAAAAATCTTACTTGGCCTGTCAATTCAGTGTAGAGTAGGGCTTTGCAAAAGGTTCTTAATATTCCTTCCATCACGTTCTTAATCCTGTTTGGTTTTTGGAAATGAGATTATAGATCTCAGGGTAATTTTTAGCCAGACTGAATGAAGGAGGCAAGATCACAGATGAAAGTATATTAAAGGCAGCTTGTGAACTGATTTCACAGCTCTCTGGCAGTCACCTAATTACAAAACTAAAATGCTGTCAACTGTTTAATAAGAAATCAAAACTGGTGTTAGCATTTGAACCCCTGATAACTACAGCTTTTCCATCTGTCAGAGAACAGTGAAAGGGTTAATCTCTAACTGATTCTCTGCAGCGCTGCATAAACAGTGAGCATTATGCGTACTGAGCATGCCTCATCCTTTCTGTCTTCACAGCCTAGACCTGTCAATCAGCTGTCATTTCCCACACAATCAGAGCAGCATGCATCACTAATCTGTCAACATCGTGCCCAATGAAGGTCTGCTAAAATGTGTCACTCAAGCAATGTCGCCTGTTTGCACTCTAAATATTTGGATTCAGAGAGAGCAAAACACAAAGCCTGGTAAAAATCAAGACATGATCTGTACTTTATTTTTTATGAGTCTCTGTGAGACATTTATTAGATTCCAATTTACTGAATTTTGTATGAAAAGGTTGTACAGTGTTTTACAAATGTTGTGTCTAATGCTAATTTTGTCACTAGTTCACTAGTGCTAATTTTATCACTTGTTGATAGCACAGAGCTGTATCAAAGTTAAAATACTTATGTGGCAATCATTTTTTAATATCTTGCCTTTGGACAGATGTTATCCATTTATTAATTTTATTATTATATTTATTCTCCTTATATACAGATCCATCTCTCCTCAGGCAGTGCTAACTCTGACTTGTTTCCCATACTCCTGCCACCCCCTCTCAGCACCTCCATAGTTCCTTTCTCCTTTCTAGGTTGACCTGAATGTATCCACCTACCTAGTGGGTCTTCCAGCCTATCAAAGGTAGTATGTAGTTTATATACCCTAAGGCCGTAGGTAGTGACTGAAGAATAAATTGGGCAGTAGCAGATTGGTACTGGAAACTATCATTCCATGTTGGGTGGTCAAAATTCCTAACAAAGTGAAAAAAACTTCCTAAAAAAGGAAGTGGTGTATAATGACATCAGAGGCCACAAAATATGCATATACACATCATGTCACTCCCACTTCTTACAGGTCAGAGCCTAGAAGATCCCTATGCTCCTCTAAGGGTCATGATGTGTATCCTCTCTGACAGGAAATGAGAGCTGCATAATGGCTGCTTTATCCTAATTCCACAGATGACCCCTCTTTTATAGGGTCATAGGTAAGTACTAGGCTATCGGCCCTAGGGCCTATATAAGCCTAGCCAAAAAGGTTCCCTGGCTTTCACCACCCAAGAAAATTATTTTCCTGTGCCCCTGTTGAGCAGCACCGCAGAAGTGATCCCTGGGGTGAATTTTCTATTTCCCATCCAGTCGTCAAGATTTTTCTTAAAGCGGGCCAATGAGGAGCTTTGCTTGACATGAATGGGTAGTTTGTTCCAGAGTATGGGATGTCTCATTGACAGGAATCTATGCCTCCATCATGTTCTGTTTATTGTGGTGACAAGGTTTAGGTCCCTGGAGCATGTGGTTTGGAGAGATTGGGATTTCTTTAAGTGTAGCATGTCCAACAGCTCTGGGTTTAACATAGCTTTGTATGCTAGGCAGAGATCACCTCTGAGTAGGTGATATGCGATGGAGTTTTTTTTTGAGATGGTCTGCATATGGCATCTGTTTGAGGCCAGTAATCCTCTTAGTGAGGTACATCTGTGGCCTTTCCAATTGTTGTAGGTGTCTTGTAAGATACATGCTAAATGGGGCATTGTACTCTATAATGGGTCTGGTGAGGGATAAGTAGAGAGGAACAATGACCTCCTTTTTTCTAGAGGAGAACCCTTTTGTGATGAGGTGTGCCACATAGAAGGATTTACTGACTACTGTGGTGATGTGGTTATCAAAGGAGAGACTACTGTCCACCTGTGTCCCAAGGTCTCTTATCACACTTTCAGTGTTTAGTGAGCTACCATCTATGTGGTAGTTCATGGGTACCGAGTTTTTCCCAAAGGGGATGACAATGCACTTCTTGGCATTGAGCTTGAGGCCATGACTTTGACACCAAGCATCTTTCTCTGTGAGGCCCTTTTGTAGAATGTCTACATCATTGGGTGATTCTATTATGACTCCCAGTTTGCAGTCATCTGTGAACTTTGTTAGCCAAAGACCTTCTGTGTTGGCCTGCACTGCAGAGAATTAGATGCTGAACAGGAGAGGACCCAGGACTGAACCCTGTGGTACTCCACTCATCACTGGTCTGAAGTCAGACTTGGAGTCAACTACTTTTACTGTGTGGGTTCTGTCAGTGAGCCAGTTGGCCACTCATCTTGTGACATAGGGATTTATGCCCAGTTTAGTGAGTTTATCTATAATTCTGGAGTGCAGGATGGTATCGAAAGCCTTGGTGAGGTCAAGATAGGCTGTATGCACTACCTTGCCCTCGTCTATGGCTCTGGTGACTACTTCAAAGAAGTCAATTAGGTTTAGTAGACATGATCTACCTTTTACAAACCCAAACTGAGTGGGGTCCAGGGTTTGGAGGTTACCTATGTCTTTGTTTGTAAGCTCCAAGATGATACTTTCCATGGCCTTGCAGACCAGGCTCATCAGGCTAATGGGGTGGTAATTTCCAGGGTCTGTGGTGGCACCCCCTTTGTGGAGTGAGATAACCGTCACTGTATGCCATTCAGTAGACACATAGCCTGAGGTAAGGCTATGACTGAACATGGTACTTAGGTGGGGTGCCAGTTCATTCTATAGTTCGTGCAGTACTCAGCCTGGGATGTTGTCTGGCTCCATGGATGCTGTGTTCTTGACTTTGAAGAGTGCGGTCTTTACTTGTTCATCCATGATTACAGGGGCCTTGCATTCTTCCGGTCTTAGGATGGGTCCTTTGGAGGATGAGAGGGGGTAAAGTTAGCACTGAACCTATCTGCCAGTATGTTGGCAATATTGGTTGGTTCTGTATATTTAGTGCCATTGTGCTGTAGCTCAAAGCAGATCTAAGTGTTGCCATTGAGATTCTTGACATAGCTGTAGAATGCTTTGTGATTGTCTTTGGAATCAGTGGTGATTTTATTTACGTAACTGACTTTGGAGGATTTTATGAGGGATCTCAGCTTCTTGCTGAGGCTGACCAGGGAGTTCCTCCAATCTAGGGATTTTACTCTTTTTTGCAACAGCTTCTTCCTTCTGTTGTAGAGTTTGTTTATGGCAGGGGACCACCAGATTGGCTTCCTTTTTTTGGAGGATAGCGTCTTGGTTCTGTTGGGGATGGCACAATCCATGCACTCGTGTATGTGCTTATACAGTGCATTTGTGTAAGATTCAGCAGTCGCACCTCTATTTTCCATCTGCATGGGTGTCTCAAATTTTGCTACTTCTGTCTTAAGAAGCATGAAGTTGGCTTTGGAGTAGTTTTTAGGTTCATAGGTTCATAGGTTCATACTAGGCTATCTGCCCGAGGGCATTTACAAGCCTAGCCCATCGTTTTGTGGCTTACGCCACCCCTTTAGTATGGGGAACTATACCCATTATTTTGCTGTGCCTCTGCCGAGCAGTGACACTGAGGTAATCCCTGGGGTATATCTGCGATCTCCCATCCATTGGTCAAGATTTCTCTTGAACAAGGCCAGCGAGGTGCTCTGCCTCACATGTACCGGGATTTTGTTCCACAGCATAGGGAGTCTTTGGGTGATGAATCTATCCCTCCAGCACGTCCTATTAATAGCCGTGTCGAGGTTTAAGTCTCCGCCCTTGTGGCTCTGATGGATCTAGATTTTTGAGGTGAAGCATATTCATCAAATCTGGGTTTGACATGGCCTTGTATGTTAGGCAAAGGTCACCTCTGAGCAAGCGGTAGCGACTGAATAGAGCTGGAGTTCTTTCAGTCGGGCAGCATAGGACAGATTTTTGAGACCCTTTATCCTTTTGGTGAGGAACTTTTGTGGCCTCTCCAGCTGCTGCAAGTGTCGGGTCAGATACATCCCGAATGGGGCATTGTACTCAATCATTGGTCTGATGAGTGATGAGTAAAGGGAGACTATGACCTCCCTTGATCTAGATGAGAATCCCTTCATGATAAGGTGGGCAATGTAGAAGGTCTTCCTAACTACTTTAGCTACATGGGTGTCGAATGACAGACTACTATCAACCTGGGTCCCCAGGTCCCTGATAACTTCTTCTGTGCTCAGTGGATTGCCACCTATTTGGTAGCTAGGGGTAACCTTGTTTTTCCCAAAGGGTATGACTATGCATTTTTGGCATTTAACTTCAGGCCGTGGCTCTGGCACCAGTTATCCGTTTCTGTGAGACCCTTCTGAAGGATATCTGTGTCAGATGTGTTTTCTACTATGGCCCAGTTTGCAGTCATCTGCAAACTTTGTCAGCCATAACCCTCCTGTGTTTGCTTGTACTTGGAAAAGTACATGCCAAACAAGAGTGGGCCCAGAACTGAGCCCTGTGGGACACCACTTGTGACAGGTTTTGAGTCTGACATGGCGCCAGCAACTCTGACCCTGTGGGTTCTGTCACTCAGCCAGTTTGCAACCCATCTTGTGATGTATGGGTTAACATTTAAGCTGATGAGTTTTTCAATGATACCCGAGTGGGGTATTGTATCGAAGGCCTTAGCCAGATCGAGGTAGGCTGTATGGACTGCCTTTCCCTCGCCAATGGCTTTGGTGACTGTTTCAAGAAGTCAACCAAGTTTAAAAGGCATGATCTGCCTTTGACAAAGCCAAACTGGGTTGGATCCAAAGTCTGCAAATTCCTATGTCTTTATTTATGTGGTCCATTATGATCCTCTCCATGGCTTTGCAGATAAGGCTTGTCAAGCTAATGGGCCGGTAATTTCCAGGGTCGGTGGAGGCACCGCCTTTGTGAAGTGGGACCACAGTTGCAGTGCGCCACTCCTGGAGTGCGTATCCCGAGGTAAGACTTTGATTAAACAGCTGTCCTAGCTGTGGGTTTAATTCCTCATTGAGTTCGTGGAGCACACAGCCGGGGACACCATCAGGTCCCATGGATGCTGTGTTTCTTGCTTTGGTCAGAGCAGTTCTCACTTGGGCCCTGGACATGTTTGGGGGCTGAAATCGTTTGGTAAAGATATCTCCCTTTTGGGGGGGGGGAGTTTGCACTGAACCTGTCAGCCAGTATGTTGGCAATGTCTGTAGGATCAGTAATCTTCACATCATTTTGAACTAGTTCTGAGCATATCTGGGAGTTTCCTCCTAGGTTTCTAACATAGCTAAAGAAGGCCTTATGATTGTCTTTTGAGTCTTTAGCTATTTTTCTCTCGAAATTTGCTTTGGATGATTTTATGAGAGCTCTTAGTTTTTTACTTATAGTGATCAAGGGTGTCTTACCTTTTAAGGATTTTGCTCTATCTTGTAGTAGCTTCCTCCTTTTATTGTAGAGTTTGTTTATGACTGGGGTCCACCAGACTGGACGCTTGCCTTTGGTACTAAGAGTCTTTGTTTTGTTTGGGATTGCCTTATCCATGCAGTCCTGCAGGTGCTGGTAGAAGGTGTTTGTAAGTGATTCAGCGGCTTGAGTACTGTTTTCCGCCGGTCCGGGGGCCTTAAAGGAGACCACACTAGTCTTTAGAAGTGTGAAGTCGGCTTTTGAGAAGTTCTTTACTGTGGTCTTTTTATTTCAGGTGGGGGTGGGATGAGGACCTCCAGCGAGATTAGTTTGTGATCTGATCTCACCAGTGAGGGGTATACTTCCGGTGTTGAACATTGTGCTCCCATGTTCGTGATGATGAGATCAAGTATGTTATCTCCTCTTGTGGGGATGGTGACTAGTTGTTCCATGGCATTTGAGTTTATGAATTCCAGGAACTTTTGGGCTAGGGTGTTTGGGCTTGAGTAGTGTTCCCAGTCTATATTAGGGTAATTGAAGTCACCTAGTATGATGGTGTTTGGTGATACATTTATCCCCTCTAGTGTTTTCAGGAAGGCCATGTGAGGTTCCTGAGTTTGTGAGGGTGGCCTGTAACATGCTACAATTTGCAGAGCAGTCTTGCCTATGGTTAATTGCACCTGGATGGTCTCCGATGCATCGTGCGTTGCCACCAGTCTTGAGGTGTGGGTGTCCTTGATGAATATGGATACCCCCCTCCTTTCTTGGTATTGTCCGGATTTTGGGGCCGGAACGCATGATATGAGGTAAAACCTGATAGCGCTGGGGTGCTCTCAGGAGCCTTGAACCAGGTTTCTGTCACAGCACAGACATCGATGTTCTCCATACTGAGAAGGGCCTCGAGTGCGTGCATTTTGAGATTGAGACTTCTTGCATTGAGCAGCATTACCCTTAGTTTTTTTCCTTTTTTGTGTTCTAGGGTGGTAGGTTTAGAATTTGAGCCTTGCCTAAAAAAGGCACTATGGGGGTGGCAAGAGCCTTTGCCAATATCCGGAATCCCAGGGGTGACAGGTGCAAGCCGTCCCTTGCGAAGCAGCGTGGCTTGTCCAGCATGTCATCCCAGGCAGACAGATACTGGATCCCCTTTGAATGACACCAGTGTTTAAGCCAATTGTTAAAGCTGATCGTCTTATCTCTGTATTGTGGCATCACTCTTGGTGAAGGTAGGATACTGCTCAAGGTCAGGGTCATACCTGCCTGGGCTACATAATCAGAGAGCTCCTCAATGTCTCTTTTCATGTAGTCCAAGGAGGTACATCTCAGGTCGTTTACACCAGCGTGGACAATGACTGAGTCATATTTGTACTTGCTGTTGAGAGACCTGAGTGCTTGCGTTATGTGGCGGATTCTAGCGCCCGACAGGCAGCTTACTGTGTCCTTCTCCTTACTCAGTCTGGTGAGCGGGACGTCAGTGTGTCTGACTATGGAGTCACCAATGACTAGTGTGTCTGGCATTGTGTTTGGCCTTAAGGGCTGTGACTGTTTGACACTCTGACTGTGAGGTCTATGTGTTGCAGGTGTTGTGTTCTGAGGTGGTGGTTGTTTGGGTGTCTGCTTTGGTGGCCTCTGCAGTTTTGGTAGATTTTTGATCAGAGCCTCCGAGTATGTCTTTGTGTGTTTATGTGTATGATTTGAGGTTGTAATGGTGCTATGTGAGACTGAGTCTATAGTGTGTGTGGTAACCTTCTCCTCCTGACTGGTCTTGCCAGTCCTGTGTTGAGAGAGCTCAGCCTCCAGTTTGGCTGTATAGTTGCATCTCTCGCACGTATTTGTGTTTTGTGGGAGGAGGAGAGGGTTGTCTGTGTACATGAGGCAATTGTAACATTGCCTCAGTATTCCCAGGTTCACCAGCTGAGCAGGAGAGGACACTAGCAACTGATCCCTCGACATGCTAGAAGGATAGATAAAAACTTTAAAAAAGATTCAGGGGGACGTGGGTGACCGAGAAATGGGGGGTTACCTTTTTGGGGTACTATCTATGACAAGAGTGCCGTATCAAGGTAATAAGTACTGTAGGAGCAAGTGCTAGGTTTAACAGATAGAGAATAGTCTACTTGGAGTCAAGTGGAGATGATCTTTTTAGTTATAGGATACGCTGATTAGATCAGTAGTATAGTTCGAGGAAGGTAGTTTTAAGGGAAAATTTGAAGAGTGGACTTTAGGTAGCCCGAATAGTTTAAACCTGCCTAACCGGCGCTGCCCTAGTGTGCAACAGTGGCAGCTTCGCGCTAACGTGCGTTTACCGCGTTTTATACCAGGGGGCTGGAAAAAGCTAGAAACTGGCCCAAAACAACCAATAAACTACTAGTTACTGGCTGAAACCTCACAAAACTGGACAAAAGGCAGCTCAATGCTTCCCACTCCCACTGGTAAGCAAGGTAACTTCCTCTCCCCCAAATAAGGCAAGGAAACAGTACACAGGAACTTACAACCAAAGCCCAGGAATCAGCAACTCTGAAACTGGACTAAACTAGTAAAGCAGGAAAAACGAGATATTTTTTTCTTTTTTTTTTCACAAAACAGGCAGGAACAGGTACAGCAAACACTTATAAATGCTATGAATCAGCTACTACAGCTTACACAGAAGAATTTGCTACAAATACAGTCAAATAGTAACAAACAAGGATTCCAAGTGCAATATTAAGTTAAATGCAGTAAAAACAGCTTCAATGTAACAGAAAGGCAGGCGAAATACAGTCGCTAGGTATTCAGATGTGGAAAGCAACAAAAATATACTTAGTATCAAGAAAAGTCGCTTATTCAGCTCTCTGCAGCCTGGATTACTCTGCTGGCCACGTGGAGTCTGTGCTGAGTAGGTACAAGCTGACAAGCAGCGTTTACCGCGTTTTATACCAGGGGGCTGGAAAAAGCTAGAAACTGGCCCAAAACAACCAATAAACTACTAGTTACTGGCTGAAACCTCACAAAACTGGACAAAAGGCAGCTCAATGCTTCCCACTCCCACTGGTAAGCAAGGTAACTTCCTCTCCCCAAATAAGGCAAGGAAACAGTACACAGGAACTTACAACCAAAGCCCAGGAATCAGCAACTCTGAAACTGGACTAAACTAGTAAAGCAGGAAAAACAAGAGATATTTTTTCTTTTTTTTTTTCACAAAACAGGCAGGAACAGGTACAGCAAACACTTATAAATGCTATGAATCAGCTACTACAGCTTACACAGAAGAATTTGCTACAAATACAGTCAAATAGTAACAAACAAGGATTCCAAGTGCAATATTAAGTTAAATGCAGTAAAAACAGCTTCAATGTAACAGAAAGGCAGGCGAAATACAGTCGCTAGGTATTCAGATGTGGAAAGCAACAAAAATATACTTAGTATCAAGAAAAGTCGCTTATTCAGCTCTCTGCAGCCTGGATTACTCTGCTGGCCCACGTGGAGTCTGTGCTGAGTAGGTACAAGCTGAAAAACGCGCGTTTACCGCATTTTATACCAGGGGGCTGGAAAAAGCTAGAAACTGGCCCAAAACGACCAATAAACTACTAGTTACTGGCTGAAACCTCACAAAACTGGACAAAAGGCAGCTCAATGCTTCCCACTCCCACTGGTAAGCAAGGTAACTTCCTCTCCCCCAAATAAGGCAAGGAAACAGTACACAGGAACTTACAACCAAAGCCCAGGAATCAGCAACTCTGAAACTGGACTAAACTAGTAAAGCAGGAAAAACAAGAGATATTTTTTTTTTCTTTTTTTTTTTTTTCACAAAACAGGCAGGAACAGGTACAGCAAACACTTATAAATGTCATTTTGATGGTGGTTTCCTTCATAGGGGGTGGGGGTGGGATATGGATGTCTAGGGTGATTAGCTTGTGGTCAGATCTGAGCAGCGAGGAGTTGACCTCTGGCATGGAACACATTTTGGTAATGACCAGGTCCAGGATATTGTTGCCCCTGGTGGGGGTGTGGACAAGCTGATCCAAGGCGTTGAAATTTATGAATTCCAGAAAACTTTGAGTGAATGAGTTGGTACATGAGTAGTTTTCCCAGTTGATGGTGGGGTAGTTAAAACTGTCCATAATTAAGGTATTGGGTTAAGACCCCCCCAAGCAAAAATATTTTAAGAGTGAAACTGCTAGATTCGATTGTTGATGTTTCACTGTCAGTCATACCTCTCGACCTCTTAGAGCAAGAAATCTGGAGAAAGCCATTAATAAAAGTGGGACAAAGGTCCAAAAATAGGGACACTTTTTAAAAAATATTTCTCTAACAAACTTAGAAAGTTGTTAGAATAACAGGTTTTGCATTAGCATGAATTCTCTGAAGGCTATGAAGTCTGAAACTCAAATGCCTGTCATTATTTTCTAACTTTAGTATTTAATGACTTGCCACCAATTTGCCAGAAAAACACAGTTTTATGAAAAACAGGCCAAAAATTTTAAGGAAAAATATGGACATTCTGCAAAATCTGTACAGTTGAGAGGTATGCTGTCAGTTCAGTGCTTAGTGATCAAACTTTGAAGTGCCATTTACTCATGTATCAAATTTCAGCCACATAGCCTTGGTTTCCTGGCAGCTAGATTTAGAATATTATCTCTGTAATTTACTATTAAGCTTCATACTGTAGTGTTGGGTTTGATCCTCACAGTCTCCATTTGCTTACAGTGTGCTTATGTGGATGTTACTTAATGTCACCATTAAAAAGATAGACTTGTGCCTAATGGTTTTACTTTCAACAATATACTTTAGGAAAATGGAGAACTTCAAACCCATTAACATTCCTCCTTAATGTTGAGGCTTTGAATTTACTTTAAACCTAAAAGGTAACCCAGTGCCTAGAGTGAATGCACTGTTAAAAAAATATTAATTTTACCCTTTCAGCAAGCCATCCCTGGAGTTATGTAGATTTACCACCAAATGTGATAGCACTTTTGAACTCATTAGGTCAGATAAACAGCACAATAAAGCTTTCCAGTATAAGGTCAAAGCAGAAGAAAAGGCAATGGGAGATGTCTCATTTCAGATTAAAAAGTGTATTATTAAAACTTTGATAACACTACTGGTATAGCAGAAACTGATTTGAAATGTGCTGTTTGTGTAAATACTCAGACTAAGACATTGGGTTCATATTTATATCAACCTTTATTAAATGTGTGGTTAAGTTTAAGTTCCAGTCCAAAATAATGGCATATTGTTTATCAAAATGAGAATAATTTAACTGCTGTACAAAATAAGTGATTTAGAACCAAAAACAGATGTGTAATTAATCAGATTGGACTGTACAGATTATTGGCTAATTAAACTATAGTACTGCAGACTTGCAAAGCAGTACTTCAGAGTTCCTAATGAGTCCTTTATTAGAAGACCGCTTAATACAATTCAGCACCAATTAAAAAATCAGTGGCATTTTAAAGTGACAACTTCAATTAGATGTTTAAGTGCTGTAATTAACATATATAGGCTAAATGTTCCAAACTAATTGTTAAGCAGACAGCTGCACCATAGTGTTTCATTCTTTGTATATGCACACACACAGAGAAAAATTACTCATGATAAATACCTTTTTTCACGCAAGCTGTATACAATGACCAAAACGACTTCTATCAGCCTCAGAGAGGCAGTGACAGATAACCAGATTAAATGGATTATGCTGTTCAGTCATTAAGAAGCTAGTAGAGAGTGTTGATATGGAGCCACTGAAGCAGCTACAATAGTTACATATGATACAGACAGAACTATCAAAGATAGCATTACACACACTAGCTAAAAGAAACCAACAATAAAAGTAAGTATGAACAAATAGGTCAGTTTGGAGGAAATAGACTTAGCAAAGGAAAAGTGTATCTTGGATTGCAGTTCCTCAAACATTCATCAATACGCTTACATTAAAAGTCAGTAATATCTTAGCATTTATTTATTTATATACATATGCACAATCATACAGCTTTCTCATATAGATCAAATTATGGATGTGATGAGCCATACAGGAATGAGATCTTAGTCCATGTAACATCTTTGCTACAAGGAAATGGGATTTTTTGATGAACCTGAAAAGGGTGGATAGGCATGTTTAATCTTTAGGGGCAGTCCAGGGCTGTTCAATGCTGTAATTGTATTGGAGGACAGGTGGCACTACAGGGGGTAGTTCCCAAGGGTGGGTGTCTTGACTGCCAAGCTGTTTTGTTGCTCACCCTCATTGCACATGAACATGCACTGGCATTGATGAGGACACTGTGATCCCTGTGGGGATGCAGGCTGTGGAGGCCTTAGGTCTAATGAAAAATACACCCTCATTTCCAGGATGCCTGTAAAGATAGAAACCTTCACAGGGAGTACCAAAGACAGGGGAACAAATAGGCATAGCTGATACTGGCAGACCTGATGATCAGCAGGTGCAGTAGTGGGGAGTAGTCCCAAAGAATGAGTGATTTGGTTTGTTTCATTTTTGTCATTTACTAATAGAATCCCTGCATTGTAGAGATACAGATTTCCTCTAGTATGTCTGTGTAATTATTATGCTGACATATTTCTGCATTTATAGTGTTGATTTCATGTTTTTTATAGGTTCATAGGTCTGTACTAGGCTAATGACCACAAGGGCCTTCTTAAGCCTAGCCATGCACCCCAAATCTCTGACAAGTTCAAATACCCTTGATAAGTGTAAGCATGGGCCTGGGAGATAAACCATTTACAGGTTACCTCTGTCCATTAGAGACATAGGTGCCAAACCAGGGATGAATTTCCTGTTCCCCACTCAAATGTCCAAGTTGCATTTCAATTGGGTTAGGGAGGAACTATGCTTCACATGGATGGGGAGCCTGTTCCATAGATGGGATAGTCTCTGGGATACATGCTATCTCTCCAGCAGGTCCTATTTATATCACAGGCAGGTTTAAGTCTTTAGAATGGGTAATTCTGGTGCTGTTTGTTTTGTGTTTTGTGTATATGCAGGAGGTCTATCAGAGTGGGGTATGACAATGCCCTGTATGCCAGGCATAGATCTCCCCTCAAAAGCCTGTAGGAGACAGAATACAGGGATAGGGCCTTGAGGCCATCTGTATAGGACAAATTACTTACATCCTGTATTCTTTTAGTGAGAAACCTCTGTGGACATTCCAATTGTTGGATATGCCTGGTTAGGTACATACCAAAGGGGGCATTGTACTCAATGACAGGTCTTATGAATGCTGAATCCAGTGGAACAATGACTTCCTTTTGTGCGTTACTTTATTCTGATCATCATCACCACCCCCATCAATCATTCCACTTTCTCCCATTTTTTAGATGGGGCTGGGAAGTTGAGTCAACTGTCACACCTCTTTCAATTTATTGCCACTTTCCTGCCTTGTTCTACCATCATGCTTGTCAGTTGTACGTTGTCTTTAATACAATCCAACCATCTTTTTGTTTCATGTCTTCCTTTCTTATTGCCTTCCTTCTGTCTCCCAAATCATCATCAACAAATAATGTTCTGCTTTCCTGTACATGTACCTGACCCATTGTAATCTGCTGTCTTTCACCATTTGTTCTACAAATGTAAGTACTTTGGGTTCTGCACTGATGTCATAAATTATTTGTCTGTTCAACAGTGTGCATCCTGCCATTCATCTCAGGCACTTCATCACCATCAACACTATCTTCCTCAATATGGCAATGACGGAGGAGAGTATTGAAGAGATCATAACTGATGAGAGTATGCAGAAGGAAAACATAGTATTTTTAGAGGATGCCAAGATAGCATTATAATGCATAAAGGAGGCTTGGTGTGAAAACTTTGATTACCTTCTTGAATGAAGAGGAGTCTGCGGATGACAGTGCCATATCTTGGGGAGATATTATGGGAAGATGTGATTCTGTGTTGGAAAGGACTGAGATGGAAGAAGCTGGTTCTGGCAAGAAAGAAGTACAATTAGGAAAAAACTAAAAATGGAATGTTGTCAGAATCTCTAACAGAGGATGCTGCAGACAGACAGACAGCCTACTCAGAGATTTTATACTGCAGTTGCATCTGATAGAGGAAATGATAAGAGCTGTGTTTAAAGCAGTACAAAAGTCTTACGATAAGAAGGAAAAATCAACAAAAATATTTCTATAAGTAGATACTGTGTCTGGGACAAATTAATGGGGCCTTTCAATCTTCAGCTCCTAAAATACATTATTAGAGAATTTTCTATTTGTATTAAATCTTCAGACAAAGAAGGAATTTCGCAAAACTTCTCATATTGCTACTCATTTGCACAATCATATCCATAATAAACATAATGGAAAAAAGGACCTCTGCTGACTTACTCAGGATATCTTCTTTTTATTGGCTTGTTACCTTCCTTCAATCTAGGATCTTAATCACACAGATTAAGATCACAAAGATAGTGCCAGGAATAGGTGTTTATATTTTAGCTCATTTCCATTCCCAGATTATATTTACCAATTGTGTTGCAGTGCTAAGAAAAACAGGCAAGCATTTTAGTAATCCGGGCATTTGATTAAAGCCATGCTTTGTACTGAGACCGGCTTTAATTAGGAATCTTTATATGTGGCATTTTTAAACTCTGATTTCAATTCAAGAGTACTTTCAAATAAAAATAAAATACTGTAAATATATACATTTCTAAAAATGTTGACAAATGCTTAAAACACATATCCTAAATATTTATAGTGATTTGTGTTTAACTTATTGATTACATTTGTGAATAAATTATGAGTGTACGGCTGGTGTACAGCTGGCAGTAACCATTTTGGATTCAGGGACGCCCCTAACATGGTTGCTACTCAGCAGGCAGTTTCTGTGGCCTACTGCCAATGGTAATGTGGCATTCCATGGAAGTGGCATCTATCAATTAGCCATGTGCTCTCCATCTGGGAATGCTGCAGTAAGGCATTTATGCACCTGAGTGGGAGCATAAGTTACTTCAGCTGCTTCTGTTAATGAACACAGCCAAAAGCTCACATTTCCCCAGTCATGTTAGAGATAAGTGCATGAACACAGCCAAAAGCTCACATTTCCCCAGTCATGTTAGAGATAAGTGCATGAACACAGCCAAAAGCTCACATTTCCCCAATCATGTTAGAGATAAGTGCATGAACACAGCCAAAAGCTCACATTTCCCCAATCATGTTAGAGATAAGTACATGAACAAAGCCAAAAGCTCACATTTCCCCAATCATGTTAGAGATAAGTGCATGAGCACAGCCAAAAGCTCACATTTCCACAATCATGTTAGAGATAAGTGCATGAACACAGCCAAAAGCTCACATTTCCCCAGTCATGTTAGAGATAAGTGCATGAACACAGCCAAAAGCTCACATTTCCCCAGTCATGTTAGAGATAAGTGCATGAGCACAGCAAAAGCTCACATTTCCCCAGTCATGTTAGAGATAAGTGCATGAACACAGCCAAAAGCACACATTTCCCCAATCATGTTAGAGATAAGTGCATGAACACAGCCAAAAGCTCACATTTCCACAATCATGTTAGAGATAAGTGCATGAACACAGCCAAAAGCTCACATTTCCCCAGTCATGTTAGAGATAAGTGCATGAACACAGCCAAAAGCTCACATTTCCCCAGTCATGTTAGAGATAAGTGCATTAACACAGCCAAAAGCACACATTTCCCCAATCATGTTAGAGATAAGTACATGAACACAGCCAAAAGCTCAAATTTCCCCAATCATGTTAGGGATAAGTGCATGAACACAGCCAAAAGCTCACATTTCCACAATCATGTTAGAGATAAGTGCATGAACACAGCCAAAAGCTCACATTTCCCAAGCCATGTTAGAGTTAAGTGCATGAACACAGCCAAAAGCTCACATTGCCCCAGTCATGTTAGAGATAAGTGCATTAACACAGCCAAAAGCACACATTTCCCCAATCATGTTAGAGATATGTACATGAATACAGTCAAAAGCTCAAATTTCCCCAATCATGTTAGAGATAAGTGCATGAACACAGTCAAAAGCTCACATTTCCCCAGTCATGTTAGAGATAAGTGCATGAACACAGCCAAAAGCTCACATTTCCCCAATCATGTTAGAGATAAGTGCATGAACACAGCCAAAAGCTCACATTTCGCCAATCATGTTAGAGATAAGTGCATGAACACAGCCAAAAGCTCACATTTCCCCAATCATGTTAGAGATAAGTGCATGAACACAGCCAAAAGCTCACATTTCCCCAATCATGTTAGAGATAAGTGCATGAACACAGCCAAAAGCGTACATTTCCCCAATCATGTTAGAGATAAGTGCAGGAACACAGCCAAAAGCTCACATTTCCCCAATCATATTAGAGATAAGTGCATGAACACAGCCAAAAGCTCACATTTCCCCAATCATGTTAGAGATAAGTGCATGAACACAGCCGAAAGCTCACATTTCCCCAGTCAAGTTAGAGATAAGTGCATGAACACAGCCAAAAGCTCACATTTCCACAGTCATGTTAGAGATAAGTACATGAACACAGCCAAAAGCTCACATTTCCCCAATCATGTTAGAGATAAGTGCATGAACACAGCCAAAAGCTCACATTTCCCCAGTCATGTTAGAGATAAGTGCATGAATACAGCAAAAAGCTCACATTTCCCCAATCATGTTAGAGATAAGTGCATGAACACAGCCAAAAGCTCACATTTCCCCAATCATGTTAGTGATAAGGGCATGAACACAGCTAAAAGCGCACATTTCCCCAATCATGTTAAAAATAAGTGCATGAACACAGCCAAAAGCTCACATTTCCCCAGTCATGTTAGAGATAAGTGCATGAACACAGCCAAAAGCTCACATTTCCCCAATCATGTTAGAGATAAGTGCATGAACACAGCCAAAAGCTCACATTTCCCCAATTATGTTAGAGATAAGTGCATGAACACAGCCAAAAGCTCACATTTCCCCAATCTTGTTAGAGATAAGTGCAGGAACACAGCCAAAAGCTCACATTTCCCCAATCATGTTAGAGATAAGTGCATGAACACAGCCAAAAGCTCACATTTCCCCAATCATGTTAGAGATAAGTGCATGAACACAGCCAAAAGCTCAGATTTCCCCAGTTATGTTAGAGATAAGTGCATGAACACAGCCAAAAGCTCACATTTCCCCAGTCATGTTAGAGATAAGTGCATGAACACAGCCAAAAGCTCACATTTCCCCAATCATGTTAGAGATAAGTGCATGAACACAGCCAAAAGCTCACATTTCCCCAATTATGTTAGAGATAAGTGCATGAACACAGCCAAAAGCTCACATTTCCCCAATCTTGTTAGAGATAAGTGCAGGAACACAGCCAAAAGCTCACATTTCCCCAATCATGTTAGAGATAAGTGCATGAACACAGCCAAAAGCTCACATTTCCCCAATCATGTTAGAGATAAGTGCATAAACACAGCCAAAAGCTCAGATTTCCCCAGTTATGTTAGAGATAAGTGCATGAACACAGCCAAAAGCTCACATTTCCCCAATCATATTAGAGATAAGTGCATGAACACAACCAAACACTCACATTTCCCTAGTCATGTTAGAGATAAGTGCATGAACACAGCCAAAAGCTCACATTTCCCCAGTCATGTTAGAGATAAGTGCATGAACACAGCCAAAAGCTCACATTTCCTAAAATATTGTTAGAGATAAATGCATGAACACAGCCAAAAGCTCACATTTCCCAAATCATGTTAGAGATAAGTGCATGAACACAGCCAAAAGCTCACATTTCCCCAATCATGTTAGAGATAAGTGCATGGAACACAGTCAAAAGCTCACATTTCCCCAATCATGTTAGAGATAAGTGCGTGAACACAGCCAAAAGCTCACATTTCCCCAATCATGTTAGAGATAAGTGCATGAACACAGCCAAAAGCTCACATTTCCCCAATCATGTTAGAGATAAGTGCATGAACACAGCCAAAAGCTCACATTTCCCCAGTCATGTTAGAGATAAGTGCATGAACACAGCCAAAAGCTCACATTTCCCCAATCATGTTAGAGATAAGTGCATGAACACAGCCAAAAGCTCACATTTCCCTAATCATGTTAGAGATAAGTGCATGAACACAGCCAAAAGCTCACATTTCCCCAGTCATGTTAGAGATAAGTGCATGAACACAGCCAAAAGCTCACATTTCCCCAATCATGTTAGAGATAAGTGCATGAACACAGCCAAAAGCTCACATTTCCCAAGTCATGTTAGAGATCAGTGCATAAACACAGCTAAAAGCTCACATTTCCCCAATCATGTTAGAGATAAGTGCATGAACACAGCCAAAAGTTCACATTTCCCCAGTCATGTTAGAGATAAGTGCATGAACACAGCCAAAAGCTCACATTTCCCCAGTCATGTTAGAGATAAGTGCAGGAACACAGCCAAAAGCTCACATTTCCCCAATCATGTTAGAGATAAGTGCATGAACACAGCCAAAAGCTCACGTTTCCCCAATCATGTTAGAGATAAGTGCATGGACACAGCCAAAAGCTCACATTTCCCCAGTCATGTTAGAGATAAGTGCATGAACACAGCCAAAAGCTCACATTTCCCCAATCATGTTAGAGGTAAATGCATGCACACAGCAAAAAGCTCACATTTCCCCAATTATGTTAGAGATAAGTGCATGAACACAGCCAAAAGCTCACATTTCCCCAGTCATGTTAGAGATAAGTGCATGAACACAGCCAACATCTCACATTTCCCCAATCATGTTAGAGATAAGTGCATGAACACAGCCAAAAGCTCACATTTCCCCAGTCATGTTAGAGATAAGTGCATGAACACAGCCAAAAGCTCACATTTCCCCAGTCATGTTAGAGATAAGTGCATGAACACAGCCAAAAGCTCACATTTCCTCAGTTATGTTAAAAATAAGTGCATGAACACAGCCAAAAGCTCACATTTCCCCAATCATGTTAGATATAAGTGCATGAACACAGCCAAAAGCTCACATTTCCCCAATCATGTTAGAGATAAGTGCGTGAACACAGCCAAAAGCTCACATTTCCCCAATCATGTTTGAGATAAGTGCATGAAGACAGCCAAAAGCTCACATTTCTCCTGTCATGTTAGAGATAAGTGCATGAACACAATGTAAAGCTCACATTTCCCCAATCGTGTTCGAGATAAGTGCATGAACACAGCCAAAATCTCACATTTCCCCAGTCATGTTAGAGATAAGTGCATGAACACAGCCAAAAGCTCACATTTCCCCAGTCATGTTAGAGATAAGTGCATGAACACAGCCAAAAGCTCACATTTCCCCAGTCATGTTAGAGATAAGTGCATGAACACAGCCAAAAGCTCACATTTCCTAAAATATTGTTAGAGATAAATGCATGAACACAGCCAAAAGCTCACATTTCCCAAATCATGTTAGAGATAAGTGCATGAACACAGCCAAAAGCTCACATTTCCCCAATCATGTTAGAGATAAGTGCATGGAACACAGTCAAAAGCTCACATTTCCCCAATCATGTTAGAGATAAGTGCGTGAACACAGCCAAAAGCTCACATTTCCCCAATCATGTTAGAGATAAGTGCATGAACACAGCCAAAAGCTCACATTTCCCCAATCATGTTAGAGATAAGTGCATGAACACAGCCAAAAGCTCACATTTCCCCAGTCATGTTAGAGATAAGTGCATGAACACAGCCAAAAGCTCACATTTCCCCAATCATGTTAGAGATAAGTGCATGAACACAGCCAAAAGCTCACATTTCCCTAATCATGTTAGAGATAAGTGCATGAACACAGCCAAAAGCTCACATTTCCCCAGTCATGTTAGAGATAAGTGCATGAACACAGCCAAAAGCTCACATTTCCCCAATCATGTTAGAGATAAGTGCATGAACACAGCCAAAAGCTCACATTTCCCAAGTCATGTTAGAGATCAGTGCATAAACACAGCTAAAAGCTCACATTTCCCCAATCATGTTAGAGATAAGTGCATGAACACAGCCAAAAGTTCACATTTCCCCAGTCATGTTAGAGATAAGTGCATGAACACAGCCAAAAGCTCACATTTCCCCAGTCATGTTAGAGATAAGTGCAGGAACACAGCCAAAAGCTCACATTTCCCCAATCATGTTAGAGATAAGTGCATGAACACAGCCAAAAGCTCACGTTTCCCCAATCATGTTAGAGATAAGTGCATGGACACAGCCAAAAGCTCACATTTCCCCAGTCATGTTAGAGATAAGTGCATGAACACAGCCAAAAGCTCACATTTCCCCAATCATGTTAGAGGTAAATGCATGCACACAGCAAAAAGCTCACATTTCCCCAATTATGTTAGAGATAAGTGCATGAACACAGCCAAAGCTCACATTTCCCCAGTCATGTTAGAGATAAGTGCATGAACACAGCCAACATCTCACATTTCCCCAATCATGTTAGAGATAAGTGCATGAACACAGCCAAAAGCTCACATTTCCCCAGTCATGTTAGAGATAAGTGCATGAACACAGCCAAAAGCTCACATTTCCCCAGTCATGTTAGAGATAAGTGCATGAACACAGCCAAAAGCTCACATTTCCTCAGTTATGTTAAAAATAAGTGCATGAACACAGCCAAAAGCTCACATTTCCCCAATCATGTTAGATATAAGTGCATGAACACAGCCAAAAGCTCACATTTCCCCAATCATGTTAGAGATAAGTGCGTGAACACAGCCAAAAGCTCACATTTCCCCAATCATGTTTGAGATAAGTGCATGAAGACAGCCAAAAGCTCACATTTCTCCTGTCATGTTAGAGATAAGTGCATGAACACAATGTAAAGCTCACATTTCCCCAATCGTGTTCGAGATAAGTGCATGAACACAGCCAAAATCTCACATTTCCCCAGTCATGTTAGAGATAAGTGCATGAACACAGCCAAAAGCTCACATTTCCCCAGTCATGTTAGAGATAAGTGCATGAACACAACCAAAAGCTCACATTTCCCCAATCATGTTAGAGATAAGTGCATGAACACAGCCAAAGCTCACATTTCCCCAATCATGTTAGAGATAAGGGCATGAACAAAGCCAAGAGCTCATATTTCCCCAATCATGTTAGAGATAAGTGCATGAACACAGCCAAAAGCTCACATTTCCCCAGTCATGTTTGAGATAAGTGCATGAACACAGCCAAAAGCTCACATTTCCCCAATCATGTTAGAGATAAGTGCATGAACACAGCCAAAAGCTCACATTGCCCCAGTCATGTTAGAGATAAGTGCATGAACACAGCCAAAAGCTCACATTTCCCCAATCATGTTAGAGATAAGTGCATGAACACAGCCAAAAGCTCACATTTCCCCAATCATGTTAAAGAAAAGTGCATGAACACAGCGAAAAGCTCACATTTCCCCAGTCATGTTAAAGATAAGTGCATGAACACAGCGAAAAGCTCACATTTCCCCAGTCATGTTAGAGATAAGTGCATGAACACAGCCAAAAGCTCATATTTCCATAATAATGTTAGAGATAAGTGCATGAACACAGCCAAAAGCTCCCATTTCCCCAGTCATGTTAGAGATAAGTGTGTGAACACAGCCAAAAGCTCACATTTCCCCAGTCATGTTAGAGATAAGTGCATGAACACAGCCAAAAGCTCACATTTCCCCAGTCATGTTAGAGATAAATGCATGAACTCAACCAAAAGCTCACATTTCCCCAATCATGTTAGAGATAAGTGCATGAACACAGCCAAATGCTCACATTTCCTCAGTCATGTTAGAGAGAAGTGCATGAACACAGCCAAAAGCTCACATTTCCGCAATCATGTTAGAGATAAGTGCATGAACACAGCCAAAAGCTCACATTTCCCCAATCATGTTAGAGATAAGTGCATGAACACAGCCAAAAGCTCACATTTCCCCAATCATGTTAGAGATAAGTGCATGCACACAGCCAAAAGCTCACATTTCCCCAGTCATGTTAGAGATAAGTGCATGAACACAGCCAAAAGCTCACATTTCCCCAGTCATGTTAGAGATAAGTGCATGAACACAGCCAAAAGCTCACATTTCCCCAATCACATTCGAGATAAGTGCATGAACACAGCCAAAAGCTCACATTTCCCCATTCATGTTATTGATAAGTGCATGAACACAGCCAAAAGCTCACATTTCCCCAATCATGTTATAGATAAGTGCATGAACACAGCCAAAAGCTCACATTTCCCCAATCATGTTAGAGATAAGTGCATGAACACAGCCAAAAGCTCACATTTCCCCAGTCATGTTAGAGATAAGTGCATGAACACAGCCAAAAGCTCACATTTCCCTAATCATGTTAGAGATAAGTGCATGAACACAGCCGAAAGCTCACATTTCCCCAATCATGTTAGAGATAAGTGCATGAACACAGCCAAAAGCTCACATTTCCCCAATCATGTTAGAGATAAGTGCATGAACACAGCCAAAAGCTCACATTTCCCCAATCATGTTAGAGATAAGTGCATGAACACAGCCAAAAGCTCACATTTCCCCAGTCATGTTAGAGATAAGTGCATGAACACAGCCAAAAGCTCACATTTCCCCAATAATGTTAGAGATAAGTGCATGAACACAGTCAAAAGCTCACATTACCCCAATCATGTTAGAGATAAGTGCATGAACACAGCATAAAGCTCACATTTCTCCAATCATGTTAGAGATAAGTGCATGAACACAGCCAAAAGCTCACATTTCTCCAATCATGTTAGAGATAAGTGCATGAACACAGCCAAAAGCTCACATTTCCCCAATCAAGTTAGAGATAAGTGCATGAACACAGGCAAAAGCTCACATTTCCCCAATCATGTTAGAGATAAGTGCATTAACACAGCCAAAAGCTCACATTTCCCCAATCATGTTAGAGATAAGTGCATGAACACAGCCAAAAGGTCACATTTCCCCAGTCATGTTAGAGATAAGTGCATGAACACAGCCAGAAGCTCACATTTCCCCAATCATGTTAGAGATAAGTGCATGAAGACAGCCAAAAGCTCACATTTCCCCAATCATGTTAGAGATAAGTGCATGAACACAGTCAAAAGCTCACATTTCCCCAATCATGTTAGAGATAAGTGCATGAACACAGCCAAAAGCTCACATTTCTCCAATCTTGTTAGAGATAAGTGCATGAACACAGCCAAAAGCTCACATTTCCCCAATCATGTTAGAGATAAGTGCATGAACACAGCCAAAAGCTCCCATTTCCCCAATCATGTTGTATATAAGTGCATGAACACAGCCAAAAGCTCCCATTTCCCCAATCATGTTTGAGATAAGTGCATGAAAACAGCCAAAAGCTCACATTTCCCCAGTCATGTTAGGAGATAAGTGCATGAACACAGCCAAAAGCTCATATTTCCCCAGTCTTGTTAGAGATAAGTGCATAAACACAGCCAAAAGCTCACATTTCCCCAGTCATGTTAGAGATAAGTGCTGGGGGGTTTAAAGGACAGGTAATATTGAAGATCTGTGTGAGTGTCTGTATACACATGGGAGGTCCCCAGTAAGGGGTTAAAAGATGGGTTCATTAGACATCCGTGTATATGTGTGTATGTGAGTGTGATCAGGTGGGGGACTGTGTATGTGTGTGAGCATGTATGTAGTTCATGCATGAATGAGTTAATGTGATTGTGTGTGTGTGTGTGTGTGTGTGTGTGTGTGTGTGTGTGTGTGTGTGTGTGTGTCTGTGTGTCTGTGTGTGTGTGTGTTTATGTGTTTGGGGGGGGGGCTGTCATACTTCCACACTCCCCCTATATTAAGAAACAAATCTTCCAACACTGGGAGAGAACACTCAGTACCAGAGATAACTATTTATATTGTGCTTTAAATGCACTTAAATGTAATAAAAAATAAGTCATAACTCTCTGTACCACCATTAGATACAAAGGATAGTACTTACATATTATATTAAATCCTTGGAAACCAAAAATAAACAAACAAAACAAATAGATAAATAAAGTAAAATGAGGGAAATGGTTCAAACTCTGAACTCCTGACACAACAAGCAGGAGCTTTAACTCTCTACACTAACCAGCAATTTAGCATTAGAGAGTATTTTATAAAATATGAAGTATGAAACTAATGTTTGACAATATTCACTGATCCCAACAGTCTGTGTGTTATGACAGGGAGGCCATGCATAAGAAACAACAGCAAGAGCTGTATGTGATATCAGGGAAGGTTAGATGCATTGGGGTGTGTCCATGATAAGGGATACTAGACGACACCAGGGAGAATTTTTAAACTATTCTTGGAGTCCCTTAAAAAGGTAATAGAGCAAAAAGTCTAGCATAATGATATCCTTTATGAACAGTAACAAGAATGAAACTCTAATGTCTGGCATTATTGACTGACTGAATCTACTCATCCATGATGTACAAGGGGCAAGAGAAAAATTTGGATATATCAGTAGTATTCTGTCAACTCAGGGACTGGTAAGAGGAGTGTGTCTATATGACACTGAATATGGGTGGGTGGGGTGGATGCTTATGCCAAAGCAAAGCATGGGCTGCCAATGTTGACTACCTTAGGAAAGTGCTGATTTGCACTTGTGGCATTTAAGGGCAATTCACAGACATGCAAATTAGCCAATAATGAGTTTTTTCCTCATTGTAGCTGACATGTCTCTGAATCTCATTTTCCCACATCATGGAAACAGCCCTTTTGACCACAGCTCTCACCACCAGCAGAGGGATACTTTCTAAATCCCATGTGTTGTTCATTTAGAATCTCACACTGGCAAGCTAACTGACCTCAGTCAAACTGATGGTGTTTGTTGAAAATGAGTAGACACAGTTAACACCATGAGTATTGTACACATTTCATAACTGAACATAGAGTTACACAGAGGTTGCTACACCCTAAGGCTGTTGTGTCTGTGAAAAACTGAGGGGCTGCCAGCCCAGCCAGATAGAATTTTGTATATGATCCACAGGCTGGTTTCACAAACGTAAGAAAATTGTGTTATGTGCTAAGCTTCAAAAATGTAACCACAGTGCACCCTGCTGGAAGAAAGCTGATAAGTGAAGAATTTTACAACTGTGTGTGATCTCAAGCTCAGAGACAGGATGTTTGGGCCAGGAAATTCTTTCTATTGTCCTAAGACAGACATAATTACTAAGTTTCACATGTAAAGTGTTTTATTGCTGTAGCTTCCTGGCAGGTGCAGATTACAAAGAAATGTTAAATTTTAAGTTCTGTGAGCCTGGGAAACTTAAGCAGAAGTGTCAAGAATTATGTAATCTGAAATAACTCAGTAGTAATGTGTATTATCAATTTAAGACTTTCTCAGAGAGAAAGATTGGTCATTTTGTATTTTGTTCTGAATCTGACAGCAACTCACCAGCACTTGCTTTGCTCTGTAAAGTAAGATATTTAGAACAGTGATTTCTATTAGAGATAGATAGAAATAGCAAGATTAGTCTAGCTGTTTTCTATATTTATGGGAGATTATCCTACAATGTTTTTTAAAGTATTTCCTGTGATTTATGAACTCTCTAATGTCATTGTGTCGAACTGACGAGTATTGTCTTGTGTTTTTATTATTTATTATTAAATATATTTAAACCATTGAACTGTGGCTGTTTTGTGTAGAGATAATTTAAGCTCTTAGAGAACTTGCATGTATTTGGTGATACTGTATAAGCCACTCCTAAATAGCCTTCAATTCTCAGTCACACTTACCAATTGGATAATAATAACATTGCATAGTAGAATTGGACACCCTTTGGTAAGGCCCTTTATAGTAGCTGATAATAGTGGTTGGTGGCAGTCAGTACTACCATATAGTCTGAGCAGAAGGGGGCATAGCTGGAGAACCTGTGACAGCCTTCTCCAGGAGTGTCTGTGTATTTGTATATAACTCAAATCTGAAAGTGTGTGTATGTGCGTGCGTGCGTGCGTGTGTGTGTGTGTGTGTGTGTGTGTGTGTGTGTGTGTGTGTGGTGTGTGTGTGTGTGTGTGTGTGTGTGTGTGTGTGTGTGTGTGTGTGTGTGTGTGTGTGTGTCAGCTACTTGGGCAGGGACACGAAGCACTAGTTGGACAGAGAGGGTGCTGGAGGTTTTGGCATGACCACTCAGCTGAGATCTGAATCCTATAGCTGTGCCAGTGGGGAGTCTTCTTGGGGATCTGGACAGAAAGGAAGAGACCAGCCCCAGACTGACTCTGATCTCTGTGTGCTCTTAAGGGAAATTGTACTTTACTGGTGTGTGTACTTGTTATTCTCCCAATGTGGATGCCCTTCACTGGTCCTAGTGGTGAGGATTGAGACTCCTTGATTACTGGGCCAGTGTACGGGCTCCACAGTGTCTACTGGTGAAGTTAGTATTCAGAGTATGCTTCTGAGCTGTGATAAGCAAACCGTGTATTATTTTACTATAGCAGGGATGAACTGTATCTTTTTTATCTGGAACAATCTTTTTACAAGGAGACAACAATAACAGCAGTATATGATACTGAATTCCTCCTTCTGCTCCTGAATGAATGATTTTATAAATAGATGAATAGCTAGACAGATATAGATAGATAGATAGATAGATAGATAGATAGATAGATAGATAGATAGATAGAGGTTGGTGTCTAAAAACAAAAATAGCAGGAAATTCAGGAAGGCTTAAGGACATCTAAAGAATTCATTTTGGGACCTTGCCATTTCAACGTATATCCTTGTGATTTAACCATCAATATAGGAACTACACTGATGCTTTTATCTTTTACAGCAGGTATGCAACAGCATTACAGCCTAATGACACCTCCAGGTGTTTCTACATTTACATCTACTGACATCTGTATGTGTCTAATAGGGTCTATATTAAATTAGCAAATGCTTAGAAAAGCGAATGCTAATTCATCGACCCCTTTTAAGTGAAAGCTTAAAATCTCAAACACCAGGAACAGCAAATGTTTTCCCTGGAAAAAAATTTGCTCTTCCGAGAAACACATACACAATACAAGCACACCAAAAAAACAACAATCCACACACATACACTTAAAATCCTACATCTGCCCTACACTAAACTGTACATACACTACTATCTATCCACTTACATTAACCCAAACCATAACCCTAAGGTCTGTCACTATTGCACACTCACCTGACCCGTGCCCTAACCCTAACTCACCTACCCCGCCTTAACCCTAATGTCTGTCACTATCGCACACTCACCTCACCCGTGTCCTAACCCTAACTCACCTAACCCGCACCCTAACCCTAACATCTGCACAATCGCACACTTACCTGAACCTGACCCATACCTTTCCACCACAGTGCTGAAAATAGTAAAGCCACAGAAATGGCCAACTGAATTCTTTCCCTAGGAAAAAATTCTGTTTTCTGCAGCTTCGCTAATTTCAGCGTTTGCTGTTTTGGGGTCGATATTTGAGCATTCAATGTTTTAAAACTTCGATGTTCTAATATAGACCCTGTCTAATATGTAATGTCCATATTTGCATTTATAATTCCAAAACCATGTTATATATAAGCTATTGAAGGGTTTAATCCCGAAGCTTGCATGATGGGCAACACAGCTGCTGTGGTATTTGACTTCTGTCTGTCTAGAGCTGCTAAAGAGATATTAATTGTTGTATACATGCATTGTATTTAAATTGTCATAATTTTCACATTTCTCTAAATATCTCATTAGGCAGTAATATAGACAAAAGTGCAATGCTGCCAAGCTTGAGTGGTTACTGACATATTGTAAGTTGCTTATACAGTATTACAAAATGAATAGTTACTGAGTCTTTTGACTTATAAAATACAGTTTAAGTCTAGAATCTAATGAGCTCTGCCATTGCAAAGATTTGCTTGTACTGTACAGTCCCATTTACATGTCTTAGTAACCCTTATGGCTCTGAAGATATGATAGCTTGCTTGAAATGTGAGGACATAACTTGATTTTGTTAAAAAAAAAAAAAAAAAACTCAGGATGCATCGATTGGGAATTGAATACAAACTTCCAGAGCCCCATTGGAGTGAATGAGATAAGGTGTATAAAATAATCACTGTAGATGAGTATGCGAATACCCTTCAGATAACACTAGGGAAATTAAACACATGAACAAGTACCAACAATGACTGCGGTGGTGGTGCTGCGGTAGCGTTGTCACCTCACAGTAAGACATTGTCCTGTTTGATTCTCAGTTAGAGTGTCTTCTGTGTGGCCACCTTATTCAAGCACTTAATAGTACTTACCTCCCAAATTAAGCAATGCAATACCTGAAAATGATGACAATCATGGAATAAATTTTTCTCAATCCATCCAGTAATCAAAAATAGCCTTGAAGGTAGTCAAAGTGATCTCATTCCACAGGCTGGGAATAAGCTGAGTTAAGATCTTATCTCTCTAGTGGGTCATTGTTATGTTTGTTGGTGTAGATTTAGATCCCTTGTTTGGATGTTTGTAGAGCCATGGCTTTGAAAAGAAATAGGATTGTGTATTTAATAACAAAAAGCAAGACACAAGTCATAGGTAAAGTAAAGTTCATAGGTAAATAATAGGCTAGATGTCCTTGTGGACCATTTTTTGTCTAGCCAGTTTCCCTTGCTGAGAATCAAATCCTGTATCTCTTATATGTGCGGTAAACACCTTAACCATTTTGCCAACCCTTGATATCTTGAGAATCATTTAAACTTAGCCAATTTCTCCAAAGGTGAGAATTAAACCCTGTACCTTGCATCTGAGGTAAATATCTTAATAATTATGCCAGCCCCACCCAGAAGTTGATGGCCTACCTCTCAACCAATCAGAGATAAATTTCAACAGAATCAGGGACAAAGACAGAAAAAATCAAGGCCAATCAGGAACACTTTTAAAATATTTGTGCTATTAACTTGAGACATTCACAGAATCACAGCATATGAATTAATGTACATTTTGTGAGGTAAAAGAAATCTACAACTCTTAATTATTGCCATTATTCATTAAGTTTAATTCACCAACTTTCCTCCAAAAGTCACCAGTTTTAGGAGGGACAGAGATAAAATTTGAGTCAAAATCAGGGACGTCCCTGAAAATCAGGGACAGTTAAGAGGTTTGGCTGATGGTATCGGAGCAGCTTGAATGCTAATGGATATAATGAAAGTTGACCTAATCTTTCTGGATATTTAAAAGATCTATGGCTTTTGATTTTTTGGTAAGGTATCTTTGTGGCCTTACTAGCAGAGTATTATGTTTCAGTTTATACATACCAAAAGGAGCGCTGTATTCAGTGATTGGTCCAACAAGGGAAAAGTATAATGTCAGGATGGCTGCTTTGGATCTTGAAGATATTCCTTTGTAAATGAACTGGGACAGATAAAAGGGTTTCCTGATTGTGTTGGAAACATAATGATCAAATCAGAGTGAATTGTCCACTTAAGTACTGAGGTCTTTTATAACTGTGTGTACCTGAAGAGGAATTCCATTTAAAACAGATAAGGTGAGAACAACTTTTTTACTGAATGCTATTGTGGTACACATTTTGATATTTAACTTAATTTAACTTAGTATAATAAGACTGATATTAGAGCATGATTGTTCATTCTGGTATCCTAAGACAAAGGCAGACATCCTAAAATTAGAGAAGTCAGAGGATATATTTACAAAAAAATCCTTAGTATGGATCTGTATCTATTTAAATACTTTAGTTTGATGGAGTCTTATGCTTAGGGTAAATTTAGACTCCTAGCGGAAAAAAATTAAAGGAATGCAATAACAACTAAATGTTTTGTGACAGAATTACTGAACCTCAGAGTTACATTTCAAATGAAGTCAAAACCTGCAAAAATATTGTATCTTTTAGAAAGAGCCTGAATGAGTCTTAATGGAATAAAAAAAATTATGAATTATGAGACAGACATTCACAGACTATGTGCACTTTCCTGGTCTGATGATGATGATGATGATGACACTGGGGAAATATGTTAAAAAGAGGAAGGGGATTTAGTTTCCTTTTTCTTTTAGGCTTGTCTGTGCATCAAGAGAGATTTCTTATCAAAAGTTTAGTTTTGTATACCATTTTCTTACTTTTCCATTTATATTTTTAATAAAAATACCCCCATTTTACATGCTTCCCAGTTAAAGAACAAACTTCTCATTACATGCCTTATTATTTAAACTTCCAAAATCTGAATCACTCATGTTTCTTATTAGGAAGTTCTCCACGACCACAACAAATTAGTTTTCTCTCCACCTCTACTAGGTCCTCACTCTTAGAAAGCCACAAAATAACTTGCATTGTAGGCAGTACAGTTTATTCTTAGTGCCCAAACTGTGGGAGCCATGATGCCCTTAGCTCAGGAATGTAAGCAGCTATAGTTAATTCCATTACAATCTCTTTAAAAACAAGTGAAGTACCATTAATTCATCTGTACAGACATTATCTAGCTTCATTAATCTCTCACATCTACAGACTCCGCTTTCTTAACAGCGTATTACTTTACAAACAAATGCATGTATGTAAACTGAAGGATTTAAGACTGCAAGAATACAAATAACTTCCTTTCAATGTTTTTTGAGGATTTTATGGGTAAACTTTGACAAAGAATCTTGTAATCTGGCTGTTTTTTTATTGTACCTGTCTGTCTGTTTGTGCTTATTGATAACTGCCTAGCTATCAATTGATCAATCTATCCACTGTGTATGTGTGTGTGTGTGTGTGTGTGTGTGTGTGTGTGTGTGTGTGTGTGTGTGTGTGTGTCTGTGTGTGTGTCTGTGTATGTGTGTACATACATGCAAATGTATATGGATATACATCTGTGTGTGTATGTATATATGTGTGTGTGTGTGTGTGTGTGTGTGTGTGTGTGTGTGTGTGTGTGTATGTGTGTGCAAATGTATATGTGTGTGTGTATGTGTGTGCAAATGTATATGTATAAACATCTCTAAATGTGTGTGTGTGTGTGTGTGTGTGTGTGTGTGTGTGTGTGTGTGTGTGTGTGTGTGTGTGTGAATATTTCTGTGTGCACTAAAAAAGAGTATTTTGCATTACATTATGTATTGCACCCATTCATCTGTATCAAATTACTGTGACTGCATTGCTACCAAAAGTGGAAAACAGATATATACTATAGTAAAGGTACCTGTAATAGACTCATTTCTGGGCTATAAATGACTTAAACAAACAGCAAGATGCAGCAGTAAGTCATAAATGCTATCTGAGTTTTTGCTAGCTCCATGCAGCATGTATATTTTAAACAACCTTTATTCACAAAAGCAACAATCCAAAACACAAAAATAGTAACATTAAGTACACCACAGGTCTCCTATTATATTATAGGTTCATAGGTTCATAGGTTCATACTAGGCTATCTGCCCTAGGGCATTTATAAGCCTAGCCAGAATGTGTTTGTCTTTCGCCACCCATTTTAAATTTATTTTGCTATGCCCTTTTTCGAGGTTAGTATACTGTGCCTCTGTCTAACAGTGACACAGAAGTAATACCCAGGGTAAACCTGCGATCTCCCATCCACTCATCAAGATTCCTCTTGAAGAGAGTCAATGAGGGACTCTGCCTAACCTGGACTGGGATTTTATTCCAGAGTGAAGGGAGCCTCTGGGTTATGAATCTGTCCCTCCAGCACGTCCTATTTATTTCAGTGCTGAGGTTCAAGTCTCTCGAGCGCGTAGCTCGATGGGATTTGGATTTTCTGAGGTGCAGCATGTCCATTAATTCCGGGTTGGACATGGCTTTATACGTCAGGCACAGATCACCTCTGAACAGGTGTTATGCCACTGAGTAGAGCTGGAGTTTCTTTAACTGGGCAGCATATGGCATCTGTTTGAGCCCTTTGATCCTCTTGGTGAGGTACTTTTGTGGTCTTTCCAGTTGCTGCAGGTGTCTGGTAAGGTACATCCCAAAAGGGGCATTGTACTCAATTATGGGCCTGATGAGGGATGAGTAAAGAGGCACGATGACCTCCCCTGATCTAGATGTGAATCCCTTCATGATTAGGTGGGCTATATAAAATGTTTTTCTAACCACTTTGGCCACGTGGTTGTCAAATGAGAGATTGCTATCAACTTGGGTACCCAGGTCCCTAATTACTTCTTCTGTACTTAATGGATTACCACCTATGTGGTAATTTGTGGGCACTTTGTTTTTGCCAAAGGGGATGACTATACACTTTTTGGCATTTAGCTTGAGGCCATGGCTCTGGCACCAGTTGTCTGTCAGTCATCTGCGAACTTGGTCAGCCACAGTCCTTCCATGTTGGCCTGTACCTCCGAGAAATATATACCGAACAAGAGAGGTCCCAGGACTGAGCCTTGTGGGACACCACTTGTAACTGGTTTGGAGTCTGACATGGCTCCAGCAATTCTAACCATGTGGGTTCTGTCCTTGAGCCAGTTTGCAATCCATCTAGTGACATAGGGGTTTATATTTAAGCTGGTGAGCTTATCTATAATGCCCAAGTGGGGTATTCTATCAAAGGCTTTTGCGAGGTCCAGGTAGGCTGTGTGGACCACCTTCCCCTCGTCAATGGCCTTGGTGACTGTTTCAAAGAAATCAACCAGGTTTAAGAGGCAGGATCTGCCCTTAACAAAGCTGAACTGGGTAGGATCCAGTGTCTATAGGTCCCCAATATCTTTATTTATGAGGTCCATGATGATCCTTTCCATAGCTTTGCAGACCAAGCTAGTCAAGCTTATGGGGCGATAGTTTCCAGGATCTGTTGAGGCACCACCTTTATAGAGAGGGACCACTGTTGCTGTACGCCACTCTTTGGGCACATATCCTGTAGTAAGGCTGAGATTGAACAGTAGTTTTATGTTTGGGTTTAGCTCTTCTTGGATTTCATGTAGGGCCAGCCGGGACACCGTCTGGTCCCATTGATGCTGTGTTTTTTGCTTTGGAGAGGGCGGCTCTTACCTGAGCATCTGAGATGCCAGGGGGGGCAGCACTCTGCTGGGATAGATATTTGCCCTTTTGGTGGGGAGGGGGGGAAGTTTGCGCTGAACATGTCAGCTAGGATGTTGGCAATGTCTGTGGGTTCGGTGTATTTTTTGTCATTTTGGACTAATTCTGAGCATATCTGGGAATTACCACCCAGGTTCCTAACATAACTAAAGAAAGCCTTGTGATTATCCTTAGTGTTCTGTGCAATTTTTCTCTCGAAGCTGGCCTTAGACAATTTTATGAGTGCCCATAGTTTTTTGCTAATACTGATCAGTGATGCCTTCCCTTTTTGGGATTTTGCTCTATCATTTAGTAGCTTTCTCCTTCTATTGTATAGTTTGTTTATGGCTGGGGTCCACCAGACAGGACGTCTGCCTTTGGAGGATTGGGTCTTGGTTTTATTCAGGATCGCATGATCCATGCATTCCTGAAGGTGTTCATAGAATACGTTTATAAAGGATTCTGCGGTCTGGGCCATATTTTCCACAGGCCCGAGGGCTTTGAAGGATTCCACCTCGGTTTTGAGGAGTGTGAAATTTGCTTTAGAGAAGTTTTTCACTGTGGTTTTCTGGGCAGGGGGTGGGGTCGGGATGTGAATATCCAATGAGATTAGTTTATGGTCTGATCTTACCAGTGAGGGATACACTTAGAGTCCCCATGTTGGTGATGATCAGGTCCAGTATGTTTTCCCCTCTTGTGGGAGTGGTAACAAGTTGTTCCATAGCATTTGAGTTTATAAATTCTAGGAACCTTTGGGCTAGGGTGTTGGAGCTAGAGTAATGTTCCCAGTCTATGTTTGGGTAGTTGAAGTCGCCCAATATAATGGTGTTTGGAGAGACCTTCATATTTTCCAGTGTTCTCAGGAAGGCCGAGTGGGGTTCCTGGGTTTGGGAGGGTGGTCTGTAGCAGGCTATAAACTGGAAGGCAGTTTTACACACTGTTAGTTGCACATGGATAGTCTCTGATGCTTTGTGCTTTGCCACCAACCTGGAGGTGTGGGTATCTTTGATGAATATCGATACTCCCCCTCCTTTTGTGGCTCGGTCCAAGTTTTGGGGCTGAAAAGCATGGTATGAGGTATAACCTGGTAGTGCTGGGGTGCTCTCGGGAGCCCTGAACCAGGTTTCTGTTACTGCACAGATATCAATGTTCTCCATGATAAGGAGAGTTTCGAGTGCGTGCATCTTGAGGTTTAGACTTCTGGCGTTGAGTAGCATTACTCTTAGTTTTTTATCCCTTGTGATACCTATGGAGGTGGGTTTGTCTTTTGAGCCTTGCCTAAAATTAATAATATTACTATTACAATTCTTAATCTGAAAGAACAAATCTTAAAAGATTCTCATATTGATTAAATATTTAAGTCCAGTACTAGAAATGAGTCAAAAGAATATACAGTTCCTTATTCATTTGTAGAGTCCAATCCCCAAGCCTGTTCATTTGGTTTCTTGCCACTATAAAATGTTTTGCTGATAGCTGCTACACAGAGTTAAGTCTGTGCTCCTGGGTTGCCCTTGAAAAGTGACTGTGTGTCCAGTTGGCCTTCTGGTTAACAGTTAGGTATTATTATTGTTATTATTATTATTATTATTGCTATTATTATTATTATTATAACTTGCCATCCAATTTTCCAATATATTTTTACCAATGTATGACAATCTTAGAATTCAGTACTGTTGCTATCATATATAAAGCACAGTGCTTACATCTTTGGCATTTTGCCCAGTAATGAATGTGTACAACAAAACTCACTGAGACTCTGGTGGTAATATTAGCAGCTCCTGCCCACAAGCCTTTTACAGCTGGATACTACCAGAATTTCTGTGT
The DNA here is from genome assembly GCF_019279795.1 of Protopterus annectens. Lineage (NCBI taxonomy): Eukaryota > Metazoa > Chordata > Ceratodontiformes > Protopteridae > Protopterus > Protopterus annectens. The sequence continues at coordinate 358,492,768 of NC_056729.1, read as the reverse complement.
ATGGTCTGCGTTGTTATATGCATGTATTTCATCGTTCACCTGCTCTCAAAGCCCCGTATCTAAACTGTAGTTATGTGTCCAGTATCGCAAAGCCCCTTATCTAAACTGTAGTTATGTGTCCAGTATCGCAAAGCCCCTTATCTAAACTGTAGTTATGTGTCCAGTATCACTCGTACCAAACATCAAATGTATAATTGGCCAGTACCGTCCCTTCCACTGTGGTTTCAAAGTCCTTAGCCTTCTACTTTAGGTTGTCATACACAGTTATTATACTTTTTTGTTTCAAACAATTACTATCAGTAACATGTCTTTACATCCTTTCTGTTTAACTTCTTTCCAATAGTCCTCCTTAACCTCATTTAAAGAGTCATCGCATATTTATTTATTTATAAGTCCATCATACCTGCTTTCATAAGAACATATCAACTTTGTAAATAGTTCCAGTGATCTTTAATAATTTTCTTCAAAACGTGTTATATCACTACTGGCGTCTCTTCTTCTATTTCTTTCAGTCAATCTTTTAGAGTCATTATGCCCCTGTCTACCCATTCCTTACAATGTAATTAGTTGGGAATGCCAGGGGAACTTCAGTGGCTGGGCTTCAAAACTTCCATTTTCTCCCTAGGACATTCATTATTATTATTATTATTATGGCCAATGACTAAAATGTGGTGCTTGTATATCCTAGTTCTTTCTTGAGTGACTAAATCCATTTCTTAATCTTGCAATCTTGCCAGATAACCATTCTTCAGAAATACATCTCTCAACAAAAAGGCTTCTTGTTCAAATCTGTCATGATCCTGAGTTAGTCTCAGGTAAATGCGAATAAAGGAAGAATGTGAGTCTGTGGGTTTGTAAATACTGCAGGTTTTGTAACAGGTATCCGAAAGATTTACCTACAGGGTATGCATTATGATATGCCCGACTGTTTCACATGTAGGTGTAGAAATATTATTTACGGAGCATACTGCACAATTTGTGCAAGTTTCTATATGAATAGAACTCTTGGATATGTATGCTATTAGAATAAAAGATTAAATAGAATGCTTTGGCTAAACATGCATTAATATTTAATGACTATGGCTGCACTTTTAAATTTGGTGATTTAGAATCTGCAAATTCAATCTATGTAAAAGATGCTTTAGAAGAAATGGTAGATTGGGGAGAATATGTTTGCTAGATGAAATTAAATACCTGCACAAAATCTGTTTTAAATGACATGGAGAACCTTAATGTTTTCTTAAAAAGGATGGCTTTGAAGCTTAAGTTATTTGCCATGTGACATTGTCATGTGTATTTAAGGGTATTGTATTGCTTCCTTTTCCACAGTCCAAAGAAGTCCTGAGGAAATGAAAATACTGTGGGGTTTTTTTGTAATTAAAGTTTTGAAATCTCTTTTTTGTACATTTTATCACTTTTATTTTGAGACTATTATCTACTTTTCTGGGTGCTGGTACTATAGGTGAAGCATCAGTTAATCTCATTCTGTAGTTCCATTTTGCAAACAGAGAGCAGTCAATTATATTCTTTCTGTTTGAGTCATGTTAAATGTACAATGTCTCATTCATGCCACCAGGGAATACACAGTTTCTCTTATCTGTCATAATTTTAAGTAAAACATCACGTCATTCATTCACTGCAGCTGTGTATCTCCTAGGGTACAAGATGCCACAGAATGGTGACTTGAGTACATGCACCTTATATACTGTTTCTGTGCTGTAGAAAATATGGTATATAATGTGCACATTTTAATATATCTGATAGCATTGCCTGGCAAATGCACATATGATAGGAATGTGCAAACTGAATATGTTTGTTTGCGAGATTATATAGGACGTAATATCATTGCATAATATCACATTTTGCTGAGATCAGTGTACTATATGGGCATATAGTAATAATGTTCACAAGCTGAAAAAGCAACAAAAGTGCAAACTGAAATAAAATCCACAAAAGTTCAATGGCTTACAAACCCTGGTCTGTTCATAACAACAAGATGCAAATCTCCAGAAAATGCTGTGCAATGGATAGGACCATTAAAAAACTGTTTAATAAAAATTATTTAAAATAAGATAAGCGCTTTCATTTTGTTTCTCCACAAAACTTCATCAGGTAAATCCAAGGAAGTAGGGACCATAATTTATGTAAGATATCACTCCTCAGCAGTCAATCAAGTGTCAAAATTGAGACAGTGTCACCTTAAAGGGAAATTTGCATTATCTTCTTAAAGCCTTTAATTTTAACAGACTGGAAATGGAGATACATTCTTTAATACCTGACCAAGCATCATCTTGAAACACCAGCTGCCAAAATACTTCCCTTCTTTCTAGAAATAAATGCCATGCACCTCCTCTAGCCTTTTGGTGGATCTGCTCGACAGCTACAAAATAAAAGTAATGGTCGTGAAATTATGTTATATGCTTAGCTAGCACATTCATAATTTTGCCTTTTCGTATATCATAAAGATGTTCATACATCCTTTCTTTTAAGGCATGTTTAGTCTTTCCAGTGTAAAATGATGGACATACCTGACACAGAGCAGCACAGACCACACCTTTGCTGTTACAATTAAAGGTTCCTCTAATCTGAACATGTTGTTTTTTTATCATCCAAAAAGAGTCACCCACTTGGATCCACTTACAGAACAAGCATCGCCCACATATGGTCATTCTACAAGCATTACTGGTTACATTGTAATTAACCATTGTACTTCCTAACATCTTCTTTATGCCCTTCTCTCTTCTGAAAACCACTAAAGAGTGTTCTGGAAGTAGCAAAAGTTCCCTGTTTTCTTTAAATAGACCCCGGTTCTTCTTGGGTATCCATCTTATAGTCTGATGGTCTTGGTTAAAGTTGTTAATGAAGGCACTCCACAGATCACCAGTTCCATTGTTATATTCTTTGCTGGTTTTAATTATAACGGCATCATTATTATTGAGTATCGGGATGTAGTAATTCCTTTTCCTTTTTATCACCACTTCCTCACTGATGTCAGTTACAAACTTTTTTGGGGTAACCTATTGCCAGAAACATGTCTTCCTAGATAGCACACTTTTGTGTTGTTCCAGGGTGACCGTTCTTATGGCCCTCACAAACTGTCCCTTTACTACTGATTTCTTTTGAACAAGAGGATGATCACTCAAAAAATGGAGGAAGGAGTTGGAGTAAGTTGGCTTTCAATAAATCCTCAAAACAGAATGACCATTATTCAAGTCCTTGGACCAAAAAAATCATCCAGATAAGAAATATTAAACGTATCCTTATTTATTGCAAATTTCAAAAACTCTGTACTTGAGTTGATGTAGTTCATAAATTCCAACAGCTTCTCCACAGTATCCTGCCAGATGATAAACAAATCATCCAGGTATCTGGTGTAAAATCTCACAGACATATAAAAGGGGCCATTGAACACAAAGGCCTGTTCCCATTTAGCCATTACAATATTGGCATAAACAGAGTCACAATTTGCTCCCATGGCCAGACCTTGGTTTTGATGATACAATTGTCCTTTGTGGAAAATATAGTTGTTGGTAAGGACAATTTCCAACAAATTTTCCAGTAGACTAGTTTGATCATTGTTCAAGACTTTATTTTCAAGAAACTTATGGAACCAGTTTAATCCCACCTCATGTGGTATCACTGTTATAAATCAACCATGTCAATAGTGACTAGTAGATCAGTCTCCACATAGGTGATGTTATTGATGTTTTTAAGAACAACCAGGGGTCTTTGCAAACTTGTGGTTCAGTTTAATTTAAAATCCACAAACTTAGTGCATGCCTGAGTGATAGCTCCCCGACTGTTCACAATAGGATGCATCGGAGGGTTATTAAGGTTCTTGTGAATTTTGGAGACCCCAAAAATTGTAGGCATCACAGAAGAGATATTGTTAAGGTAGTTACATTCGTGGATGCTGATTCTTCCTTCTATAAACATATAATTTAAAAGAGACGTGATCCTCCTGTATGCTTGATTTAATTTGTTTTTTGATACTTCATTGTAAACACTGTTGTTTAACATTTTTTTAATTCTGCTGGAGTATTCTTTCTGTTCCATAATGACAAGGCCCCCACCTTTATCAGGCTCCATAAATCTTAGACCAGTGTTTCTGATATTATGTAAAGCTTCTTCCTCTTCTCTAGAAAGATTAGGTGTAATTTGATACTTTCTGTGTCTCATATGTCTTATGTCCAGCTCACAGATTTTTTTGGAACACATGCAGTAGTGGGCTCAATGGAGGGTAGTGCTTGAAACTCAAAGAAATTGAGTAGGTTGTATATCTTCTTTAAATAACAGTTTAAAATTTAGTTTGCTAACAAAACACTTCAGCTCCAACAAGGTCTCAGGAATGTTGTCTCTCCTGGAAGGCAAGCAAGTCATGTCCTTACCAAGGACTTCATTGACTGTTGTTTCAATACAATGTGTGGTATAGTTAGAGATTTTGAAGTCACCCTCTTTGTTGGTACATATATGGCATTTTGTGTTGTCAGTGAGAGCTTCAAGAACATTCATGCTAGATGCTAATGCAGATGGAACTTCCTCTGTGTTTGTTGGTATGTCCAGAAGTGATCCTGGTGAGTTCTGGATCCCTGGTGTGTTTGATTTCTGAAATTCCTCCCCTGTTGGTTCCATGGAGGTTTTTCCCTGCTCCTCCATTGGTCATACCCCTGCCTCTGTTGTTATTTTTTCAATCCTTTCTGATCACCTGAGTGGCAGAAAATCAGTGTGGTTAGAATGATACTCCTGTTCAGTGGAATTGTTGGTGATGTCAGTCTCCCCTTCATCATTGCCATTGACTATGCCATCAAAATTGTTATGTGGGGAGGAATCCTTTCCTCCAAAATTCTTATTGCCAAAGATGTGAGATGTAGGTGAATCAGGGTAGGCTGTTCCGTTGTATGATTAATTTCCTAATCTTGAAATATCACAGCAAGTAATGTGTCCTTGGGTGGCATGTTAACAATGATGGAATACATAGCATATGAGTGAAGCCATGTCATTTGGAAGATAGGCTTGTAGGTCTCAATGGTGTTTGATACAGATGGGACTACACTGTTTATATATGCCTTGATGCGTATACACCTTCCATTATACAGATGCTAAGTACTGCAGTGTTTATCATAATTATATCTATTTATATCTATAGCTATATATCCGCTATTCCAGCTATGTATGGATATATGTCTAGTTAGAATAAAAATAAAAGTAATCAGGATCTAGAAGGTTTTGTTAGAACATCTCAGTATCCCATTATACAAAAATACCATGATTTAAAAAATGTTTAAAAAAGTTTGAGAAAAACTGCAGGACTGCATTATTTAATGCTAACTCTGAAGATTAATGTCTACCAGATTAAATAAATGCTTTATTATTATTATTATTATTATTATTATTATTATTATTATTATTATTATTTTATGTTCTTTTTGTGTTAGCCCTGTCAGGTTTAAATTTTCAGTTTGAATATAAAATGATTTTAGAAATACACTTTGTCAGTTTATGACTAGACTATTCTTGTTTTACTAAATTTGTCTAATTTGTAGATATGAATCAAATCACGGAGTAATAAAAAAAAGCTTTGAAATATTCAACATCCACTTGGCATTGGTGTGTGGTACTAGTGAAAAAAATGCTTACAAGTCACTTAGTCAGATTTTATTTCAATGTGTTTCAAACCTACTTTTGTAAAAAACACACACACACACACACACACACACACACACACACACACACACACAAATATATATATATATATATATATATATATATATATATAGATAGACACACCCACGTGTGTGTGTGTGTGTGTGTGTGTGTGTGTGTGTGTGTGTGTGTGTGTGTGTGTATGTATATATATATATATATATATATATATATATATATATATATATATATATATATATATATATATTTACACACACACATATGTGTGTATACCACTGCACAGCACGCTGCATACAAATAAGTAATCCTGGCAGCAGAGTGCTGTTAGCAAGACAGCAGGAATATATAATCATTTGATACATTCCTCTGTATATAGAGTACTTCACAAATTTAATAGGCACTAATCTAACTGGACATTAATTGTTTTCTGCACGGACATAGCTCTGCCTTTCAGTATGATAACACACCTAGCAAATATGATATCTGACAAGCTGTCTAACTGTTATAAGGGCAGCTGAGTTATTACCTAGGCTGTTTACAAGCAGTAATCAGAAAACCTTTCCAAAGCTACCATTGACATGAAAAACATCTTAATGTAGGTCTGTCGGCACTGATTTTAGACATTGTGTTTTTAAAAGAAGTTATCTGTAATAACAGGAGGTTACAAGTGCATTTATAAGCAGTGCTAGCTGATCTAATATGTGTCCCAATACTGGTTCTTGTCAGTTTATATCTAAAATATAACATGAGAAGTTGGGAGAACACACCCCTGTAATTCCCTATTGAGTGTGTGCTGGTGGTGTAGCTTTATATCAGATGTCAAAGAACCACGTTATACTGAATATATCTGATACAGGCAATTTTACAAAATCTTTCATTTAAATAAATAACAAATTGAGGTTCTCAGGGCATTAAAAATACATTTGAGTCTTAAAGACAGCTGAGAAGTGAAAGTGAAAATGTACCCTGAAATGACTCCTCTTTTTTAGTGGTGGAAGAGAGGATATGCATGAACTGCTACTTGATTTATGCCACAGAAACATTTTATGGCAGACCATTCAAGGTCTTGAAGTTTGAGAGATCTGGCATGCAGTCAGTCTCACCATAACCTGTGTCTGTGCAGAAACATGCTTTGTATTTTGCAGTAGGTCTCTCTGCCAGTAGAACAGGAAATGTGATAATATTGCCTGCCAACAGAGTAAATCAGACTAGTTTGCTCTAAATGCCAGGGACTCTTTGATGCTTATTTGCCTAATCATGGAAAGTATTTGTTCCCAGTTCTAAATAAATTAAATAAATAAATAAATACAAATGAATAAATAATATATTTATCAGCTCTACAGATACTGTGTCACTTTTACTTTTCAGCATGCTCAATAAGTCAGTGATCTAGTTAGAACTAGATGATATTCAGAACTGATTAGCTAGTAGCCAATTCACTTAGATTTAAAATTCCATGCAGTATTTCATGTCATCCATAATAATCATTCACTCATAGCAGTACTTACTCACACCAAATGAGGTAACTTTTGCAAATGTGTGCAGACTTCAGGATTCACACCTTTCAAAGTTTGGATCACATATGAAACTGATGCTAAAGTACCCAAGGAGAATATAATATTATTGAGTAGTAATAGTTGGTTTGGCAAGCATCTGCAATACTAGGTTTATTGTAATCAGTATCATGGGTCTATATCATGTCAGTGCATTTTATATCTTCATCTCATAATATATCTGTGGCATATGTATTGCATACGGGAGTAGCATCAGTCAGAAAAGTACTTTTAAGTATAAGAAAGAATGATGCAGAAAAATATAGTAAACAGTGAAGTGAGGAAATATTTCTTCATAGAAAGGGTGGTAGATGCATAGATAGCATTCAAGAATATGTGTTTGTGGTGATCACAGTAAAGAAGTCTAAAAGAGAATTAGTAAAGGAAAGTGTAGGGCCTAACTAAATAGAGGGAATAGGAAGCGGATTTGTGGTCATTGCACTTGGCAGGAATTCAGAAAGTCAGCATGTTTGAGTGATTTTCAAGTGCTGGCTTACTCGACTTAAATTTAATGAAAAAAAAACATTGATTAAGCCTTTCGACGCTGAAGAATTTGAATGAAGGTTGTGGTTTTCTAAATGTGGTGTTAGCCTCTATATTGAGTAGTAGGCAATCTAATGATTTGCTCTGACATACATTGCACCACATTGAATGCAGCTTCAGCGTGGGTAAATCGAGTCAAGTTATACTAAAATCCAAGAAATCACTAATCAGTCAGCTAAAAGATACCATACACTCTCAGATAAAATCCAGCTTTTATTTAGCCACAGAAATCATGGCAAAAATGTATAAGCTTTTACTTAACATTTTCAAGAGTTTAAAATTCCAGATACCCAAAATTCTTGTATAATACAATTACAGCCAAATGTCTTAGAATTTACTTCTTAAAGCTTATTACTCAGAATGGCCTTCACAGACACTGATTGATTAATACCAGGTTCCCTGGTTCACAGTCAGCCCGCAAACTCAGAAATCAAATAAAATTTTCTCATATCAAGTTTACTCGTAACACCGCTTTTCCTCTCATTTATCACGATACTTAAAACTTAAATTCATGACGTGGATCCATATCTGTTTATGTTTACACAGCACACTGTTATTACATATCTTTGACTTCAGATAAATGTTTCCAAATGTTCTGTTTAAACTTAACTAATCATATATAATATATGTAAACTGAGACTTCACAATACTTGAACAAAATAAAAGCAGGATACATGCTGGTTTGGTATTTATTTTATTTTATTTTACATTTGTAAGAACTGACCATTTGCAATTACTACCTGGGAGAAATAATTCACAAAAAAGAGAAAAACTGTAACAGAGTGGCAGTAAGTTGTACATATCAAAAACAGAAAGCAGCAATATGTAACAAAAACTCTGCAATAGCAGTTGATAAACATAGTTGAGTAATGCTGGCATGGCATGTTGTTATAAATGTAACATGGTACCTTAGTGGTGTAGACCTTTGTCTTACAGCTCCAGCTCTGGTGTAAATATATCACTGTAGCTTAGTAGTATAGACCTCTGTCACACAGCTCAAGGTCTGGTGTAAATGTAGCAGGGTACCTTAGTGGTGTATACCTTTGTCTCACAGCTCCAGGTCTGGTGTAAATTTAGCACAGTACCTTAGTGGTGTAGACCTCTGTCTCACAGCTCCATGCCTGGTGTAAATGTAGCATGGTACCTTAGTGGTATAGATCTCTGTCTCACAGCTCACGGTCTGGAGATTTGTCTTGACTTCTGATAAATGTCTTTGTAGATTATGACACCCCTGCACTGGCCTTGTAATTCAGGAGCCTCAAACCTCACCACCAGCAACAATGAGGGATGTACACAATGGGAGGATGACAAGTACACACACAATAAAGTAGTTTCCCTTAAGAGCTACAGAGATCACAGTCAGTCTGGGGCTGGTTTCTTCCTCTTTCTCTGGATCCCCAACAAGACTTCCCACTGGCACAGTTATAGGGTTAAGATCTCAGCTGAGGGGTCAAGCCAAGACCTCCAGCACTGTCTCTGTCCAACTACTGCTTCATGTCCCTGCCCAAGTAGCTGAGACGCACACTCACTTTGAGATTTGATTTATATACAACCACACACACACACACACACACACACACACACACACACACACACACACACACACACGAGGAAGGCTGGCACAGGTTTACTATATATGCCCCCTTCGGCCCAGACTATAATGTAGTTATCAGTGCCACCAACCCCTACTTATCAACTACTTAAGGCCCTTACAAACGGTGACCAATCCTACTGTGTAATGTAGTATCCAAATAGTAAGTGTGACCAAGCGCAGGGCTATTTAGGAATGGCCTGTACAGCGTCACCAAATACATATGCAAGTACATTAAGAGCTTAAATATGTCTCAGAAATATCAGTCACAAAGATAGGTTTGAATATATTTAATAACAAATAATAAAAGAACAAGACAATACTCAATCAACACAGTAACTGAAGAGTTCAGAATCACAGGAAATATTTTAAAGCAACATTGCAGGACAGTATCAAATAAATGCAGAAAACATCTAAACTGATCTTTACTATATTCCTATTTATATCTAAAAGATACTATGCCCTAAATAACTTACTTACAGAGCAACACACAAGCAAACATGCTGAATGGATGTTTCTAGGGTCCAAGATAAGATACAAAATGCACAGTCTTTTACTGGGAGAGTTCTCAAATGACTATCAAACATAACTGCTGGGCCATTTTGGATGACATCACTCTTTGTCACCTGCCTTCTGTTCCCAGGCTATCAGATACTAACAGAATTTTAACATCTCTGTGTGGAAAGTATACATCTCTCAGAAGTGCAGCTGCTCGGAAGTCATAGAGCAATAAAACACTTTACATTTTAAACACAGTAAATACTTCCCTCCAAGACAATAGAAAAAACTTCTAGCTCTAGACATCCTGTCTTCTTGCTGCAATGAAACTAACTTTTGTAGCTGGTCGTAAATCACTTAATTTCAACTTATTTTCTTGAAGTTTTGTAAATTAATCTTCTATGTTCCAGTAGGGTATGCTGTGGTTACATTCTTGAAGCTCAGTACATAACATACAGTTCTATATAAATCATATCAATATTCACAAATGACATAGCATTATTTACAAAATTCCAGATAGCTGGGCTGGCAGTGTCACATAGAGTTTGCATGTTCTTGCTGTGCACGCATGGGGTATTTAACTGGGTATTCTTGTTTCTTCTCACATCTTAAAAACATGCAGTTTGACTGTCTACTCATAAGTGTACATAAATATTGTTTTTAGCTATTCTCTTGTGCTCTGGGTTGTGCCTAAAAAGTGTCTTGAGATGACAAGTTTACTTACCCAGTTATCAAATGAACAAATTGAAAAAAAATTCATTGATAGAAAAAGTTAACTGGTTTTCTTTTGAGAAGTATCATGTGTCAGTTTTAAGATCACTTTAAAAATAACACTTATAAATGATGTCTGAAATAAAATGCTGCAAACTGTACAACTTATAGGAATGCGTGTTCTTGACAATCGATATATGCAGATTTTTTCTACCTATTACATTTCAACAAATTCATTCTGTGATTCTACATTATTAACAAAAATATTATCTTGTAAGGAATGTGGTTTGCACTGAAAGTTAAGGCTCTGTAAATATAACATATGTCTGGGATTCAGAAAAAGCCCCACTTCAGGCTGCAAGAGCTACGGCCAGAAGTGTCTGTTTACACAATGCAGAAAGATGTGTTTCAGAGGCACATTAGCCGCAATGAGGAAAGGCCTCATTATCATCTAAATTGCATGTCTCTGAATCACTTTTAACTGTTATAAGTGCAAATCAACACTATCCTATGGCATTTAGCACTAATGGCCCACGCATTGGGTTGGTACAGGCATTCCATATTCACTCTCCAGCAAACACATACACACATTCAAATACACGAGCACACACACACACACACACACACACACACACACACACACACACACACACACACACACACACACACACACACACACACACACACACACACACACACACACACACACACACACACACACACACACATACCTTTTACTTGTCCTTAACTTGACAAAACGTGCCTGACATCTCTTCTTATTTTTTATCTATCCATCCATCCACAACCCCTTTTTCACATTTTTTTTTGCACATGGGATTGGGGTGTCACTTCGCCTGTGACAGTCTTCTATAGCCCTGCCCATGTAAATCACAAATCCTCACAGTCAGTCAGTAATGCCAGATATTAGAGTTTTATTTTCCATAATGGTCATGAAATGCTTTGTGATGCTACAACTGTCATTCTAGTAACTTTTTAAGTGACTCTGAGTCAAATTAAAAAAGTTCTCTCAATTGTTGTCTTGAGTTTTGACAAACTTTATTCTGAAGCCTCCCCCAACACAGATACATACCTATCCCTCTCAAAACTGTCCAAATTATCTTTTAACATTTAAGGAGACATAATAAAAGAAAAAAATCTAAACAAGTCAATGTATGTACCATTTTATCCATCAAAGAGAGAGGGAGAGAGCGGATTCCCTAATATAATACTGCTTCAGCAATGAATAATACTTGGAAGGTCAAAAAAAAATCATAGGTTTCCATAATGTTGTATCATTCCTGCCAGCCATAAGTATTCCCTTTGCAAAAAAAAAAAGTCCAAATTGGAGCAGTACACCAAATAACATGAAAGCCTTAACAAACACTTTTGATGTAAAAATTGTAATCTATTTGTTTATACGTACCTAATGTCTAAATGTGGAGTTTTTCTCCCCGGGCCTCCACTGAAAATGGGTTATGTGACCTAGTTGGGCTATCCCAGTTAACAAATGTCAATTAAATAAATAAATAACTATTCATTAATAGATAAATAAATATATGTCCCTGGTTTTGCATGGTGCCCCTGCTGTTGCTTCATATGAGCATCCTGTCCCTTGTAACTCACAAACTGTTGCAGTCACTGAATAAGGCCATAGAGTAGAGTTTCATGCTTATTATTATGTAAAAGAAATCCTTGCTCTAATAATGGATGAGTTTGTATCGTGGGTTAGTGCTGCTACTTTCTGTAGGAAGGGTGCAGGGTTTGAAACCTCTCCCCTTTTACTTTACTTTTTTAAGATTTATATATTGGTGTCAGGTGGTAGTGCAGTGGACTAATATCCTTTGTGAAACCTGTAAGAGTACAGGGTTTGAATCTTTTGGTCACCTTTAGATCATGCTATATAGTATTACAGTTTTCTAGTGTTACCACTGCCCCATGTCTCTCATTCTGCAAAACATTGTTCTTTTATTTTTTAAGTCTCTTTAAAGCATGATTTAAAGAGTTATCCTTAGTGTCTAGTGTTCCCCCACCACCACTGTTACAGGATTTCCTCATTATTCTAGGGGAGTGTGGAGTTGTGATTCCCCCCATACACAAACACATTCACTCATTCATGTATACTCACATACACACAGTCTCCCCATAGTACTCATGAACACGCTCACCCATTCACACACACACACACACACACACACACACACACACACACACACACACACACACACACACACACCTAGCCTACCCCCTAACTAATCCGCTTACTGTGACCTCTAAAAAGGACACACACTCACACGTACACTCACATATGTAGCCCTATGCATACACCCCCAACACTAACTGTCTGTTAAACTCCCCTGCACTTACCTCTAGCATGACTGGGTAAACAAGAGCTTTTGGCTGTGTTCATTAACATGTTCGGCTATGATAACTTATACTGTCAAGCGATTCTCTGATTCATACAGCTGTGTAAATGGCTTACTGCAGGCATTTCCAAGGGAGAAATTATGATCAATTATTACAGATCACTCCTGCATAAAGCCTCATTAACATTTAGCATGGCCCCAGAGACAGCCTATCATGGAGTTTACATCTTTGTGCTTAAGCATCATGGCAGGGCTGACTCTGAACTGGAAACATCTACCATGCGGTAACCTTTTTAAATGTGGCCCATGAACTTTTACTTGTTTTTGTAATTTGGTAAAAAGGCAGAAAAAATAAAATTCCTCCTTTTTTCATGATGGGTAAATTGTAAATAACTTTAGAACAATGGGGATAGCAGGAGCACATTTATCACCAAAGATGTTCTGCGTATCATTATGTACAAAATAAATAGTATTTAACTGGGAAATATTAATTAAGTTGTTTATAAATGAATACAAATAAAAAATCTATTTTTGAAAGAAAAAAAATTCTTACAATAGTAAAAATAAAATCAGTAATGTATTAGAATCAGCAGAATGTATTATGCACAGGGCAGCATATAAAAATCATTAAAAATGTTATGTACATATACCTTTAAGCTTTGTTTTATAGTGGCATTCACATATTTTGCAGTTGATCTTAAAGATAATGTTCAAACTGACTAAATCAATGTAGCCTATCTGTTCTCAAAATGCATTTCCTCAGCAGTTGGTTACCTTGATGTCTTTCTGTCATTTAAGTTTGCATTCGCACTTTCACAAACTAACCTCCATATTCATAATATGCTCCGCCCTCACTGATTACTCTGCAGGAAGTTCTACTCTCTTGCTGACAAGTTGACATCATAACGGGGTCAGCAGAGTCCATTGCCTAGTCAGCAAGAAGGAGAAAGTTGTACAGAGAGAGGATTTTCAAACTGTAGCAGTTTTACTTATATTTTTTGTCTAACTTTCAATGTTAAGGTTAGTTGCATGTTGCTGGTTAATCAGGTCTTCAAATCCTTATGCATTCTGCATTCCTTTTAAGTTAAAACAAATGTGAAGGCTGTTTCTGTGTCACTGTCACACAAACACATCACATGTAGCACAAAGTTCATAACTATACCTCTCAACTGTCCAGATTTTCACAGAATTTCCAGATTTATGCCTCATATTTTTGGTCTGTTCCTCATAACATTTGTGGTTTTCTGGATTTTTATGGCAAATCAATGAGGACTGAATTCACTAAGTAATAACAGGCATTTGAGTTTCAGACTCCATATCCTTCAGAAATGCATGGTAACACAAAACCTTTTATTTTAGCAACTTTTCTTGTTTATGAGTGCAGTATTTAAAAGGTGACCCTATTTTTAGGGCATTGTACCCTATTATGTTTGGCTTTGTCCAGATTTGTTGTTCTTAAAGGTTGAGAGGTATGTCTCTAACTGTTAATTGTCTCTGATCTTGCCTAATTTCACTAAATCTAATCTGTCCATGATTTTGCCTCATATTTTTACGCCATCCCTTGCAAAACTTTTAATTTTCTAGTAGATTACTGAGGATCACAGTCAGACACTAAGACTAGATAGTAGATATTAGAATTTTGTAGTTTATAGTTCATTTTGTCCAGAAAATACATGCTAATGCAATAAGTTCCAATGATAAATGGACATAAGACAATAACATATTTCCTTACTTAACAAAAAAAAAAAAACACACAGAGGGAAGAGACCCTCTCCATTAGTACAGTAAGTAAGGAAAGATCCAACTCTGCTTTAGGAAAGTGACTGGCATTATGATGCAAAGACTGGAAGTACTGCCCTCATAAGTCTGTGCACAGCCAAAGTTTGTGAGCAGGAAATAACAGCAAAATGATACAACAGAGTAACCATAAACTGGATTGTCAGAGCAGGAAGCCATCCTGTCATTCCAGATGAAAGAGAAAGACTGCAGGTATGTGCAAACATCATTTACATGATCTTTAAATTTCACAAATGCATGTTTGTATTGCCATTTAGAAGGTATTACATAAATAGAACATATAATAGGGCACACAAAACATATAAAATGCATTCCTCCATACAGTTTGGTCATGGAAACTCGTGCATTATTTCACTACTCATTATTTCCCAGGGTCAGTGTTAATTAAGGTATATTCAATTTTGCAAAGCTAACACTTCTTCCAGTGTGTGCTTATGATATTTTTTAATTGGTAGATGCAGCAATAAGAAAATGGGTGATATTTTATTGACAAGTGTAGTTATGTAAAAATATTAACAAAGATTATTTATTTATTCTTTTGATAAATGGGTGGGTGAGCTTGTCTGCTGCTCCATTTCAGTCATGACCAAACACAGGTAGATTTTCTTTCTTTATTTATTTATTTTTTGACATTTGTTTAATGGGAAAGCTCATCTGGGACACAAGAGTCCATTTTCAGGGGAGACCCATAGACAAAAGCTCCAGTTTACACAGCTAAGTTATAAAACATCTTGGTAGGATACATAATCAGTTCTTTACAGTGCTGTAAACATCTAAGTAAGATATATAAGTAAAAAAAAATCTTGGTAAGATACATAATTAATTACTTACAACTCTGCAGACAGAGAGAGAAAATATAAATATTAAATTGAGAAGAAGAAAAAAGGTAAAACAATTTAAAATTCTACTTTGAGGCATAATATTCACATTTCCTACTAGGTAAACTGATTATCTTAGTAATTAACAGCAGTGTTTGGAAAATATTGCTTAAAGTTTATAGATATATAGCAAGGAGAGGAAGAGAGGGTGGGAGAGTTTGAGCAAGGAGAGGTTGGTAAGGATAGTGAATCACAGTACATTTCAGCCAGGAAGATGTTGCATAAAAGAACATAAAACAAGAAGTCATCAAACATAGTCATGGTCATATGTACACATATATGTGCACATATATGTTGTTGTTTCTTTCGGCTTTTCCCGGTTAGGGGTCGCCACAGCGGAACTCCGGTCTGCTAATGATTGTTAGTTGATTTTTACGTGTCGAGTTACCAGCCCTGATGCACAACCTTCAGCGAAGGTATGCCCATTCACGCATGTCTCCATGCAGAAGACGCTCTAGCTGAGAATCGAACCGGACAGCATCTTACTGTGAGGCAACAATGCTACCGCAGCACTACCACCATATATGTACATAATATTAATATTTACAGTAGTATTAAATATAGGTGATGAGCAGGAAGAATATATATTACAATGAAAAGGAGCAAATTGTTTTTTTCTTTTTGCACAGACAGGCAATCAGAGGAAGAAGTCACAACTGCGAGACAGCTTGCTTAGTCAGTACCCCTAAAACAAGTGCCTCTAAAGCAAGTGCAATCAGCTTCCTTATGCAGGAAGTCCTTAATGGCCTTTCTGAGTTTCAATAATATCTAAAGCTTCCAAGTTACAGGTAGCAGGACCTATTCTTGAGAATGTTGTTTCTTCTATTACACTTTTGAAGTGAGGTCTGATTAAGGTGGTACTGTCTTCTTAGGTATGTCTGAGGGAGTAGTTTGACTCTATAATTGGGAACTTACACATCAATGGAGGGCAGTACCCTGATTTTAGGATTTTGTAAGGGAGGCAACCCAAAAGGAGAGTTACATTACTGGGGATATGTAGCTATTTGTATTTTTGTAAGACATGGCAATGATGTGATTGCTGATCAACTTTTTGTTCAAGTTTGGGAATTAAAACATTCATAGAAATAGCAGCTCTTGAGGGAGTTACAAGGTATGAGATCCTGTAATAAACTTTAAATTGAGTCAGCACTTTATTAACGAGTAAGCCTGTATGTGTGTTAAAATGTAGGGCTGAATCAAGGGTTAGGCCTACATATTTCTGTTTGGTAACATTGGGGATGTAGTTATTGTTGTTGTCTTTCAGGAAAAAAGTGATTTAGTGATGGTAATTTGTGTAGTGAAAATAATAGCATTAATTTTAATAGGGTTGAGCACCAATTTGTTTCAGTAACCCAAAACTACAGTAGTATTACATGTAGTTTTTTTCTGAAAAGTGTCTGCTGTCTTACTCCTTTCTTTAAGCTGGATGTCATCTGTGCATATAACTACACTAAGATTGGGGAGTTGTAGTGTCAGGTTATTTAGGAACTGTGAGAAGAGAAGAGGCCCAATACTAGTCCTTGTGGTACTCTAGTATCTAGAGTACTAATGTCAGAGAGTAGGCCATCAACAAGCACTTGAAAGGCTCCATTGTTTAGTTTCCTAACCAGGAACTTGTACTGTCATCGACGATAAGTTTAGCTAATTTGTTATGTAGCAAGATACGATTAACTGTCTCAAAGGCTCTGGTCATATCAATGAAATTACAGGCTGTGAGGAGGCGTTCATTAATGTTACTGTAGATTGTTTTGATGGGAAAGAGAATTGTTGTGGTAATGCTGAATGCTTTACAAAACCCATGCTGCCGATCACAGAACTGTTAATGTTTTTAAGGAGTTGTTTGTATAAGAGCTTTTCAAAGATTTTAGTAATGGGGCAGGTATTTGAGATAGGAGGAGTATGTTTTAGTTATGGGAGTTGTGTTTGAAACAGGGTGGTACAGTGCTGGATGTTAAGGTCAGGGTAAAGATTTGAGTCAGTGGCTTTGCAATTTTGTCCCCTGAAAGCTTAAAGAAGGAGGGATAAAATTTACTAACTTTGGCACTGGACTTATTTATTAAGCTTGTTCTTGCTTTCATGGTTGTAGCTGCGGAGTTAAAGAAGGCAGCATAAGAAACAAGAGGGCCCAGTTCAGGTGTGCAGCTGTCCTGCACTACTGATGTGCATGAGGGAGCATTTGTTAGTGATATCGCTTATGGTAGAGAGTGGATGGTGTTTGTATTTGCTGGTGAAAACATCAGCGGTATTACAGTGGGAATATGGTGTGAGGTATGTGGGGGAGAAGATTTAGGAACCTGACCAGTGAGTAGTTTAGTTTTATTTTCAGAAAGTGTCTTGGACTCTTAGCTAGATACTCTTGTTTCTGTCTGAGCTATGTTGAGTTGGCACTGTTGTTGTCTTGATTTTTTTTAGAGACAGGAAAGTTTCATGTAGCTGGGCATTCAGTATGTTTTGTTTCCATTTCTTCCAAGTATTTTCTCTTTCTTTTAACTTAATGCAGATGCTAGGATTTAAACATGGGTGGTTGTTTGTTTTTAGCTTCCTTTGTTTTACAGGAAAAAGAGGTTTTGTATAGGGAGGAGTGTATCAAAACATATATCCAAGGGGGTTGCTGGATTGGTTTGCAGATATAGTGAGGTCTAATCAACAGATCTAAGGGGATAGCATAATTCAGTTTGCAGAGGGAAGAACCTACCCACCTATAGTAATATTTTTGATTTTGAAAGGCCACAATGATATGACAGGGCAATGGCCACTGATACAGTTGGAAAGTACTTCAGTTTGAAAGTACTTTTGTGTGTGAGCCTCTTTGGTTGATATTACTAATCATTAGAGTGAATGTGGCATTACTTCTTGTGAGGATATTGGATCTAGTGGGAGATAAGTTGTTCTAGGGAAAAACAGTATAGCATGTTGCTCAGGCTTGAGAATTGAGAACTGGTAACATTTACGTTAAAGTCAACTAAATTGATGCAATTTGTTTGGAAAAATTTTGGTGAAGCTTTCAGCAATACATGTTCTATTTCTGATAGGGGTATATAGATAACACAAATATGTAGGCTAGTATGCCCCTACTGGTGATATGGCATAGTGCCCAAATAGGGTCTTTGTCAATAGTGGTATTGTCCATTGTGGAGTTAATAACAGGGACTGAACTATGTGCTTTTCCTAGAAACATAGTACCACCTGCATGTCTGCTATCTGGTCTATTGTCAGTGAATATTTTATCAGTATTTGTAATATAGGGTGATGGACAACATCATCTTTAATTCAGGTTTCAGTAATACTCAGAATGTGTGGCTGTTCTGTATTAAGTCAAGCTTCCTGCGATGCCCATTTATAGTAAAGGCTGTATGCACCAATGCAAACTACTTTAAAGTCCTTCTTAGTAAAGAATTGGTTGTTAGTTGGCCAGTGTGTCTCCAACATGAATCAGTCTTCAAAGTACGTATCTAAGCTTGGCAAGCAATTTTTTGATGTAAGCTAGATGAAAGTTTGATTTCTGGAAGTAATGTGTTTGATGTAGGAAATTATTTCAAGTTCTGTAGTTAATGAATGGGGCATATTGGTCAAGCATTGCTGGGGTACCAGTACGAAATTCAAATGGAGATTAATTTGAGTAGTTAAGAGTTCACAGAGTGATTCATGCAGAGGGTATGAGAAAGATATAGTAGTAAGAGAAGGAGGAGGGAGAACAGTAAGAGAAGGAGGAGGGAGAACACGAAACAAGGAAGAAGGGGACACTCTGTGTCATGATAAGTGTATGGTTAAACTAGTTTTGGATAATAGTACAGGGAAACTTAGCTTTGAGATGAGCTGGATGGAATTCATGAGATGAGTGGAAATTATGTTTAGGTACTATATAAACTGATTTATTCTTACTTGGCCTAGTTAGATAACTGGGTCGTCTACCTTTTTGCTTTGAGATTGAATAGGTGGGACTAGTGGTAAGGAATTACTACTGATGTTTTGCTATTTGGATAAGGAATTACTATTGGTGCTTTGTTATTTTGGATTTTGGTTAAGAATTGGGGGCCCTGATAAGGGAAAATAATGAGAAAATATTAGAGAAGTAATTAGTAGGTTACTAGTAGTGAGATGTTTGTTTTAGAGGTTTGTAGAAATGATTAGATGGTAACTGGATGTTTGAACATATGGAATGAGCTGGTAGCTTTAAAAGTAATGATGCAGGGGAGGGTGGAATGAGGGTTGGGTGGGGTGCATAACGAGGTCTTGCTTAGTGTGGGTGAGTGGAATGGGGCTATTCCCCAGTACCAACACCTCAAAAATGATCAGGACTTTGTTTTTGTCATTTATGTCCTACGGGGTTGCAGCAGTCCTGTGAAGACTTGCAGTTAAGGATAGCAGAAATAGTGCTGGTGAGCATAATGCAATCCCCTCTTGTGGTTAACTTGCAGGAAACCTAGAGTAGGGAAGCTACCTAGAACCTTGCAGGAAACCTACAGTACGGTAGCTTCCTAGAACCAACAGGAAATGGAAAGTGAGGAAATCTACTAACAATGGGACAGAAGAACTGCCAGGACAAGCTGTACTGTGCTAAAATCTGTTTGTTTTCAACAGAAAAGTATCTGATTTAAAACATTTTCAGTTTTATACTGGAGTTAATTTATTCATTTTTGTTAGCCTTTTCTAAACAAAACAGGCTAACTGAGGTAGTAACCTTCCCACTACTTTGCTCTTTTATTCCAAAGTTGATTACTACAGTCTTCTTCGTACTATCTCAGAGCTATTACTACAGTCTGCTTACATCATGAGGTGACTTGCTTTGATCAAACCCAGAGGACAGATAGTAGGCCAGTCCTTGCTCTTAATGCCTCCTTTGGCTCAAAAGGAATAATAAAGATATATGGTCATAGACCAGCAGAGGGCCTCCTGAGTGGCTATTAAAATAAAATAAACCCAATGGAAGAACTGCTTTAGCTGGGTACAAAAATAAGTAGAAATAAAGCAAAGTGCTTAGTAAACAAAAGGTATTGTAAGACTTCTAAATCAAATTTGTACTTATGTAACTATACAGATAGCAAATGTTTAATAGTTTTCTGTGCTTTCCTCATCATATATTATTGTTATAAATTATGGGTTTTTGCACAGAAGGGACATAGAGCAATAGAAAGATAAGGAAAGTCAGATTCAAGAAATTAATTTAACATTTAAAATACTTAGGACAGGTGCATCTGAGCGGTATGTTTGTTTGTGTCTTTCGGCTTTTCCCAGTTAGGGGGTCGCCACGGCGGAACTCCGGTCCGCTAGTGATTGGCAATAGAGTTTTATGTGCTGGCTTGCCGGGCCTAACGCACAACCTTCCACGAAGGTACACCCATTCACACATGCATCTGAGCGGTATAGTAGTTAAATAAAGTATTTGTCTCAGGAATGGAAACTAAGTTGGTGTTAAAATGGCACCAGCTGTAAGGGTGCATGCACTCGATTGCATAATTTTTAACCCAGGCATGCACCAGCATTTAACAAGCTAACAGACAATTCCATTAAAGAAAAAAAAAAACACTTTGGTGATATTCAGGAAAGGGCTTTTACAAAGCAAATGACTCTTTAAACAGATTTGGGCCAATTCATAAGCAGGTTCATCCACACCTGTTGTCTGCTGTTATTATTCACTAAGGATTGAACATCTATGATAAAAATAAAACTATAGTAGGTCAGTGGATGCCTCAGGAGGGCTAATTATTTTTAAATAAGTAAGGTATGCATAATAAGGCCATTGTTTCCTTACAGGGTTAGGCTATGAATGGTACATGTAGCAAACAGTTTTAGTAAAATGGGTTTCAGTTTGGAGCAGATGGCACTAATGTAGCCCTAGGACGCTGCACTGAAAGTGCAGGATTAAAACAGAATACTGTCACTAAATGAAACAGGATGGTCAGGAAGATGAGGGGCGAAAGAGCAGTACAGGAGGGTGATGATAGAAATACAGAATACAGACAATACCAAATCACCAGCAGCTTCTTAGGGGCCTGGTAACTGTTAATGGTAATTCACAGAAAAGAAGAATGCACAGATACATACATGTCAGAATTCACTTAACAGAAAAATGGTGCGCTTCATAGGAGAAAAAAATTAGGACTGTAATAAAGGCAGTAAGAAGACCAATAAAATAAAAAAGAATATCAGTATCTAGTGGTAACAGATAAGCAGAGTTCATGTGAATATACAGAGGATACCAAGTGACCAGGTAGGCTTACGAGTACTGGTGTAGGTGACCATATGGGGATGCAGACTGTAAATAATTCCGTAGGGGCCTGTGCAGTGGAGTTGCCTCCCCCCCACACAACACATACCCAGACATACCACACACACAAACACACATTGCACACCACATATCACATGCACACATGTAAACAGTCAACTTCCTTGTTTTTGACAGGTAAGAGAATACACAGACACAGTGGGGACATCCAGACTTCATGCATCCAGTGACTGGAGATCAGGACTGAAGCCCAGAGCCAGCAGCTCTAAAGTAGAGATCTTACCACTGAACCTCTGATTTTCAGCCATGTTTCCTTCTTGCAGTACTAGTCTTCTGGAAGGGTATAGAACAGCATTTCTTCTGAGAATTACACTTATGTAGTTCCAAACAACAAAACTATTTACCGCAAATTCTTCAATTCTGTAGATGTATGTCTTCTCTTCTAACAGATATTTTACGACTCTTTCATTCAAGTTCATGGCAGGAGGCTTAACTGTGACTTCCCTACAAAAGGGTAGCCCCATCTACAAACCCAGATGAATAAAGGGCCCATCAGCCTCATTGACCTTATAAGCAAAGTCATGAAGCACATCATAGCAGAACTCATTTTTGCAGATATAGACCACTAAACTGGTCTAGACCCCACTCATTTTGGTTTTGTGAAGGCAGGTCCTGTAGAATGAACCTAGTACACTTCTTTGTAAAGGTTAAAGAGGCTATGGACAGTGACCACTTTCTGCATACTACTTATGGTGTCCTAGCCAAGGCTTTTGGCACTATCCTACATGCTGGTATTACTGAAAAAATTAGATAAACTTAATGTAAACCCTATAGTGTCTGCTAGATTGCAAACTAGTTATCCAACAGACCAGAGACTGTGAAAGTTGTTAGTGCCCTCCCTAATTAGTGGCGGTAATAGAGGGATCAGTCCTGTGAATTCTCTTGTTTGCCATTTATTTTGCAGACATCCAAGCCAAAATTCTAAAAGTGTGGCTAACCATGTTTGCTGATGACTGAAAGTTGGGCAATGTTATTCAGTTAGCTACTGATACTTAACTGTTCCAACAAGGACTGGAATATGCACATACATGGTGTACTGAAAATGGTCTCAAGCCAGATCCCAAAAAGTGCAGTGTAGTAGAATTCAGCAAAAGAACTGCTCCAACCTCATATGTTGTAAGTGATACTCCTCTTCAGACAGATACAGTCATTAGATATCTGTGTCCTTGTGTGGAGAATTCTTTCATTTGATCATGATTTTACCAAATTGAGGATATCTTTTAATCTGTTGCACTTAATTTGTGGTATGTATTCAAAATCTAAAGAAATCATCTTATCATTGTATTCTTCCTTCTCAGACCAAAAATGAATACAACCCCTCCCCCCTTTGTTATGTACAAATTCAAGCAACTTCCAGGACAATTGAACCTACAGTAATAAATATGCTGAGTGCCTCCTTTGCGTCATTAATACTTAATGACTGGACTAACTGATACAAAATTCACTTGGGGTAAAAGCATTCTTTTTGTTCTTTTGAGCAACACGCCTTTCATCTACTGAACTCCTACCATCGCCCCTCCTTCATCATGTGGTATTTCCCATTTATTCAGTAGGAAATTTCATTGCCATATTTAGAGATTTCTCCAGCAGTGACTACTCCATTCCAGTCCAAAATTAAATGTTCTAAAAGGACTAAATGGGATCAGTCCTTAAGGTGCCCCAATGTGCCAGTCAATGACAATGTCAATAAATACTAAAATTTATCTGATATCTGTCAACCTCTACCTCTATTACACACAAGTGTAAATCATAGGATCTTAGGATCATAGGAGATTACTAGGCTATTGACCTGGAGGTGATTTTAAGCCTAGCCATTTCAACCCAATGTAACACTGTAGAAGTACTAGTCAATACCCAAGACTGTATTTAGGGATGACTGCCCATGTCCAGGAGGGTTGTGGCCACTATTCCTGGTAAGAATTTACAGTGCCCTGTCCACTTGCCCAAGATCCTCTTGAGCAGTGTCATAGAGATGTTCTGTTTCACATGAACTGGTAGCCTTTTCCTCCAAAGATATTGCAGTCAGTGGGAAATAAATCTGTCCCACCAGCATGTCCTATTTAAGTTGCAGGCCATATTTAAGTCCCTGGAAAGGGTAGCCCTAGACCCATTTGATTTATGGATATGCAGTAAGTTCATGAGTTTTGGTTCTTGGGCTGCTTTGTAGGCCAGGTAAAAGTCTCCCCCAAGAAGTCTATATGATACTGATTATAGTGACAGAGACTTTAGTCGGTCCATTTAAGGCACATATTGGAGACCCTTGACCTTCTTTGTTAGAAACTCTGAGGTCTGTCTAATTGCTGCAGGTGCTTAGTATGATACATACCGAATGGGGTGTTATACTTAATTATAGGCCAGATAAGTGCTAAGTACAAGGGACTTATAACTTCTTTTGCTCTAGAGGTGATGCCTTTTCTAATCAAGTGAGCTATGTGGAAAGCTTTCCTTACAACGGCAGACATGTGGTGATCGAAGTAAAGGTCGCTGTCAACCTGTGATCCCAGGTGCCTTACCACTTCATGGGTACTTAGGGTATTGTTGTTGATTTGATAGTGTGAAGGAACATTGTTTGTGCCAAAGGAAATGAAGATGCATTTCTTTGCATTCAGTTTGAGATTGAGACTAATACATGAGTTTCTGATCTGCGTGAGACCCTCCTGGAGTATAATGACATCATTTGGGGATTCAGTGATTGCATCTAGTTTGCAATTGTCTGCAGACTTGGTCAGCTACAATCCTTTAGTTTCTACCTGAACGTTTGAGAAGTATATACCGAACAGTAGGGGGCTGAGCACTGACCCCTGTGGCACCCTGCTGGTAACAGGTCTGCTGATTGATGTGAAGTTACCCACTTTGATAGTGTGTGTGTGGTTTGTGAGGCAGTTGGCAACCCATCTTACAACAAAGGGGTTTACATTCAGGTTGATAAGTTTATTGGTAATGCCTGAATGGGATTGTGTCGAAAGCTTTTGCCAAGTTGAAGTATGCTGTGTGCACAGATTTGCCCTCATTAGTGACCCTGGTCACACTTTCAAAGAAATCCATCAGATTTAACAGGCAGGATCTGTTGTTCATGAAACCGAATTGGGTAAGATCCACGGTTTGGAGGTCATCTATGTCTTTATTTATGAGGTCCGTAATTATAAGTTCCATGGCCTTACAGATGAGGCTTGTCAGGCTTATAGGTTTGTAATTCCCTGGGTCTGTTGCTAGGCCACCTTTGTGAAGGGGAATAACTGTAGCTGTTCTCCATTCCTCAGGAAAAGGGTACTTTGTGGTGATGCTAGTTCATGTTTTAGCCTTTGGGCTTTGAGGACCTGCTCTTCAGATATGTAAGGTGGTGGGGGGGTTGGGGGAGGGTTTGTTTGTTGTAAGTTAGGTGGGGATAAGGAAGTGAAATTTTCACTAAACCTATGCTAGCAGGTTCACTATCTCTGTGGGGTCAGCATGTGTGATACTGTTGACCACCGGTTCTGCACATCCTTGAGTCCTACCCTTTAAGGTTACATATGTAGCTGTAAAAAGGCCTTATGGTTATCCTTGGCAGTACTTGCTAGGTTTCTCTCAAAGGAGCTCTTGGAGGATTTGACAAGTTGTGTTATTTGCCTGTTGAGGGTGAGAAGGGTGCTTTTCCATTGTTGGGTCCTTGTCTTTGTTTTCTTGGACAGCAACTTTTTTGCATTTGTTGTAGAGTTTGTTGATGCTGGAAGTCCACCATGGCAGCTTGACTTTACTTGGGGCTCTGACTTTGATTCTATCTGGTACAGCTGAGTTTATACACGTATGCAAGTGATTGTACAGGGCATTAGTGTAAGCTTCAGTGTAGTTACCACTTTCAGCTTGGGGTGGGGCTTGGAATGCATTTATACTTTCAGCTAGGAGGGTTTAGTTTGCCTTGGTGAAGTTATTTAGTCTGATTTCACCCTTTGTGAGTTCTGTTAGTGTCAGTTCGAAGGTGACTGATTTGTGGTCAGTTTTAACTAATGAGGATCCAACAATTGCAGCAGTGCACTTGTTTGACATGTTGGTAAGGACCAGATCTAGAATGTTTGTTCCTCTTGTCAGGGTATGGACAATTTGCTTCAGGGCATTTGAATTCACAAAGTCAAGGAACTTTTGTGCTAGTGAGTTTGGGCTAGAGTAGATTTCCCAGTTGATGGTGGGATAACTGAAATCAAAACAGATGAAAACTGGGTAGAGGTCCAGGAACCACACAGGCCAAAGTCCAGTCAACTAAGTAAATTTATTGAATAAGCAAAGAGCAGTTTAGCACTTTTGTCTTATGTAAAGGATTCTTCAGAACTGCTGAATCCAGTTGCTTCCAGACCTTAAATACTCAAATTGCATTGTGTGATCAAATTAATCTGATGACACAACACTATAATATAATATACAATAAACAATGTCCATGTATATGAAAAATTAAAAAAAATTAAAAAAAAAGCTGAAATATCCAATAAAACAATGAGACAATGAAAATAACTCAATCCAATAGGAAAATAGATGGCATAAGCCAACCTTCAAGACTCTTTAACTTCAGAATAGATGTAATAGAGCTACAGTCGTTCAGTCCAGGGGGGCGAGAGCATCACACAAAAGAATCCATATCAGCTCTCTTTTGTTGAGATGTTCGTCAATGTTGAAACACCTTGGGTCACTTTCCAAGTAGTCTATCACCACAAACTTAAAATAATGACCAGGAAAGGATGAGATGTGTTTAAAAAGTGCATTAGTTGTCTTTCTTTTCTTAATTTCATTTAAATGCTCATACATTCTCTCTTTAAACATCTGACAAGTCTTGCCAATGTAAAACACCTTACATTAGAATGTTTCTTCCTCTTGTCGGGGTATGGACAATTTGCTTCAGGGCATTTGAATTCACAAAGTCAAGGAACTTTTGTGCTAGTGAGTTTGGTCTAGAGTAGGTTTCCCAGTTGATGGTGGGATAATTGAAATTCCCCATAACCAGTGTTTTCGGTAACATTTGTATTGTCTTCAGTTTGTTTAAGGAGGTTTTGTGGGTGTCATGACCCATGGAAGGGATCTTTAACTGGCTAGGACTTGAATGGGGGTCTTATCCACCATAACCTGGACCTGGAGTAACTCCATGGAGTTGTCCAGTCTAACTAGACGGGAGGTGAATTTATCTTTAATATAGATTGAAACACCGCCTTCTTTGGTTTTTCACATGTTCATTTTGCAGTCTAAAGGTGTAGAAGGCATTGTAACATTGCAGGGATGGGGTACTCTCTGAGGCCTTAAACCATGTTTTTGTGACTGCACAGACATCTGCATCTTCTAGTGATAGAAGGTCTTCCAGGTAGTGATGTTTTTAGATTAAGCTCCTAGCATTTAGCAGCATGACCCTTATTTTGTACTGATTGGTTAATTTCACATCAGTAATGTTTTCGAAACCTTGTCTAAAAAAGGCACTATGTGGGAGGCAAAAGCCTTTGCCAACAGCCAAAAGCCTAGGGGAGCCAGAAGCAAACCGTCACTGGCAAAGCAGTGAGGTTTGCCGACCGTGGCTTCCCAGGCAAACAGGAACTAGATCCCCTTGGAATGACACCAAAAACTAAGCCAATTATTGAAATCAATCATTTTTTGTTTATACTGTAGCATTATTCTAAGTGAGGATAGTATGCTGCTCAAGGCTAGGGACATACCTGTCTGGGACACATACTCAGAGATCTTGACCATGTCTCTCTTCATATAGTCCAGTGAGGTACATCTCAGGTCATTCACACCAACATGAACTATGACACACTCATAATGGTACTTGTTGCTGAGAGACCTGAGTGCATATGTGATTTGATGAATCCTGGCAGTGAACAGGCAGTTTAAGGAAAAAAAACAAATTAATTTGGCAGTACCATAGTATAAGCAAACTATACAACAGAAAGAAAAATCTCCCTTAATCTACAACTGGAACCAAACTTTATAAATTAAAATAAGTAAATCAGTTAAACTCAGCTTACTCCAAAATAGCTAATAAGGACAATCTAGAAAACAAGACCTCTTATGAGCTTAAGTTTGTAAACAAAAGTGTAAGAAAATGACAGCATTCAATAACCACCTAAATAAATGTTGTTATAATACTCAAGATCTTGCCGTCCAATAAACTGATGTCACAATATACTTCAAACTACAAGACATCACACATATCCCTGCAAAGCAATTTCTCTCCTACTCTGTAATCATGATAAGTAGGGCTACTGCTGTGCTAAAGATAGAGAGTGCTCACCCAGTCATACCTTCCCATTTAACTGAAGCAACCTTGGGCAAAATCAAGAGCAATACTTCAACAGGCCTGGATAACTTTCTAGAGAGTTCTCTCATTGTTATAAAGTAAATTCTAGTACCTCCTGCCCATTACATTAACTAAAAGCCTTTCCATAGTCATTGTTTCCAAACTACAGCAGCAAGCCATAGTGGTCCCTATCAACAAGGCAGGATATACATCTAACTCCAGGAACTTTAGACCCATATGTCTCACTTGTATGCTGCACAATATTATGTAGGGAGCACTAATAGATTTTTTGTTAGTGGGCCTTAGGTCATATCCTGCTTCTAGATGTGACTCAGCACAAACTTGTTAAATAAAATCAATAACTATTTGATTTGGTTAATTTTGGAGAGGTTACAGGTGCCCAAGGCAAAAGGTTATGAGAACACAACCTACTTTGATCTAGCAAAAGCCTCTAACAACGTCTAACTTGAAGAAATTACAAAGACATTTTGTGAGATCAGGGGTAATGAATAAATAATCTACTGCACTGACAGCTGACATTCCTGTATATCTTAATTACTAAGGGTGAGAAATTAAGTTTCCTTTCTGATGAAGTTACTACTGGGGTGCCACGGGGTTCAAGCCTTGGTCCTCTTCTCTTTAATATATTCCTTAACTGATACAGAGGTTCATGACAGCAACTGGCTCACTACATTTGATTATGACTGCAAACTGAATAAAAATGTCACTCTCCTCTCAGATACAAGAATTCTCTAAAAACAGGTGGATACAATCTGTACCCAGTACAAAAATAATGGCTTTGCCTTCAGTGACAAATGTAGTATAACAGCTTTTGGAAAGAAGGTGATCCCTGCCACCTCCTGTACTGACTGAAAATACATAAGATAGGTTCTGTTAATATGAAACAATTTACAAACAAAGACACGTCTTCACTGTGACTCATATGATAGTCAAGGAAATTACTAACCACACCAGCTGGTATTCATTCCACTGCTCACCATAAGTCTCAACCTCTTAAAGCAAGAAATCTGGACAAAGCCATAAATAAAAGTGGTACAAAGGCCCAAAATAGGGACAATTTTTAAATATTGCTTTTACAAACTTAGAATGTTGATAAAATAACAAGATTTGCATTAACATGAATTTTCTGAAGGGTATGAAGTCTGAAACTCAACTGTCTATCATTATTTTCTAACTTAAATCTTGAATGATTTACCACTAATTTGCCAGAAAACTGCAATTTTATGAAAAACAGACCAAAAATATAAGAGGCAATAATCTGGGCATTCTGCAAAAATCTGTACAGTTGAGAGATATGCGTGCCTCACTTGTTCATGCAGCTATAGAGTTAATCCTCTTCTGTTCCTTCTGTGGTCTCTTAACCGAACACCTGATTCAGTTGGGAGGGATCGTAAGAGACCAGATGAGCTTGTTAACCTGCTTTACTGAGATAAATGTCAGAAGTTGCTCATACTCTCAGTACCATGCCATCTTTTGATGGGAATCTGTTCCTTGTTTTCTGGACTATGAATGTTTCTGTCCTGTTCAAGATTGTCTGATTTTTTTTGGAATGTGCCAAGGAAAGGGCAATAACCATACAAAGGCACTCAGTCTTAAAATATCAATTAACAATAGTATCAAATGCAACACATTTACCATGCAAAATCTTTTCAACATACTCTTCCTGGTCTTAAAACAATACAAGTCCCTTCACATTTTTAAATTAGACCTTGCTGGATATGGGGATACATGCAACTGTCAACATAGTGCATGAATCAACAGACTTCTAGAAGGCCATTAGGTTATTAGATTGTTACAGAATCTATAGTCAGCACTGAAATTACACAGATTGCCTCACCTTTCTTTGTCTGTTGTTACTTGTTAACTACGTAAGTAAAATTTCAGGGAAAGCTTTCTAGACATGGCCATTACCAAACTACACAAAGAACAGATACTGAAAACATCACACAAGTTTAAATATAGACAACCTCACAATAAGTTTGATACAGGTAAATTTATAAGTCTTGATTGCAATAACAACAAAATAACACAGTATACAGTAACATTATTACAGATTACATGGTGGTCTGTAAACATGAGAGGGGCCACACAATTTAAACAAAGCAGTGTCTGCACAGGTAGAATAGTATGAGACCATTCCCCTCTGTTGCTACAGTGCTGTAGAAACCACCCTATTTTGCTAATGAAACTTATTTGCTTGGATCCACAGATGAACACTGCACACCTGCACAGTACCACTATATGGCAGATTTGTTGCATGAGGCAGATGATGGTTAATAAGGCATGCATTATGTATGGTCAGAATTGCCCACAACCTGCAAGTGGTAACAATGCAAATTATCATTCTGCTAAGTACTATATATATGCCTGTGGATTTTAGCCATTATGCGTAGTGATGTTTTGGAGTGATTTATTCTTTCCTAAGTTTCGTAACAAAACCGGTATTACAGTCCGGAATACTGGACTTCATGCTGTCAGGTATGCTGAGGCACATTATCACTATACAGTAGTCTGAACAGATTTTGTTGTGATATACTCTGTGTACTGCACAAGCAAAGCTGTACATTTCAAACATCAAAGAAAAGAAAAAGAAATTTTAAAATTATGTAAAGTTATATGCTGTGCAGCAGGGGAAACTAAAAATAAGGATGGCAGTAAGAGCATATACTTCATAAGTGCCCCAGTGACCTCCGTATCCAGGCAAAGGATTCTCCCTCAAAGCCTGCCTATGTAATATGAGTGCACAACCCAAAAAGGCTGCTCATTGACTGATAATATACAGACTCAACAGCACAGCAGAAGCCTGTTAGCTTTGAGTATGCAAATGTTTCACTTGGATCAGGGTAAGTATCCTTGCACTTATTAATGAAACTAGAATAAAGTGTGTGTGTGTGTGTGTGTGTGTGTGTGTGTGTGTGTGTGTGTGTGTGTGTGTGTGTGTGCAGATAGATATATAGATATAAATAAAAAGCATGTTGTTTCTAATTGAAGTACACTGGCTGAAGCTTTCTGGCAGGTGAAGTTAGCTTGGTTTTATATATATATATATATATATATATATATATATATATATATATATATAAATATATATACGGTTTACTATCAAATTTTCGAATGTAACTCCATCGACTGCACTTATGTTGAACATGGAAAATCGAAAACGGTGGTGTTGAACTCCAAAAGCCAACCTAGGAATGGGTTTAACATGTTTGTGTGATATAGGACTGTCTGCCAGTCTTCTTCCCTTCCCAACTTATCCTGTAAAGTCATTGGATGGCAGAAGCTGTTCTCATGGTCTCTATAGGGATCAAATGCAACTTGTATTCCTATATGCAGTTGTCCTAGATCTTTATGATGTTATTTTTTTATGATTTGGTCATTTGTTTTGCCATCATATTTTATATTCTTTTTGCCAACTCTAACAATGCTGTATTTACTGACATTAAAGGTGAAGTGATTTCAATTGCACAAGGTAAGGATTCTTGTAGATGAAATTCAGTTTTTTTTTTTCTAAACAAGTATTACTCTTCCCCTTGACACTACCTTGGCATTACACCTAATACAATAGTTGCGTAGGTCATAATTTAGATAATTAGAAATTGGTATATTATTTGATCACTCAACTCTTAGAGCAAGAAATCTGGAGGGACAACATATTAAGTTTCTTTATTCACTTAGCATATATTTTGTCATACCTGTGGAGCAATTTCACTGCCCTTGTTAGGACAGCTTCTATTCTGCTACGGTATTTATAGAATTAAGGTCTGCAGAACTGCACACAGCTGTGTGGTTGTGATCGCACTAGCTGCCTGCACAGTGGAAGAACAGCTTTGCAATGAGTCATCCGTTCATTAAACCAGTGAGTCATTGTTTACTACAACAGGGATAGCTCAGCCTGTAGAAACCTGTACCATTCAAAACACTTTAATCTTTTCTTAAATTCTAAGAACATGTTTATGGATAAAAACAGATGTATAAACTGTGAAGTCACCTGCAATTTACATTGACCGGGTTTCTGAATTTAACTTATGTAGGGATACACAGATATAATTCATCATGCAGTCTTTCCTTTTTATACCAGTTGACTATTAGATCATAAATGAACTATTACATGTGTAGAAATGTAGAAAGATTACTTTGGAAATACAGTCTTTCCGTAGCATTCCCGCATCTAAGGCTCCCATTTATGTAATGCCAAAATGTATTACTTCTGTTGTTTGTCCAGAGTGTCCATCCATGTAAGGCAGCAGCAGTATCAGACATACCTGTTACAAACACTGCTGAACTAAGGATGGCTGCACACATCATACATTCCTTTTTAAATTAATTATGAGGTATGCACATATATCAAAATGCTTACTGTTTATTGTACTTGTGTACCTGTCTGTGTAATTCTCATTCATGTAAAATGGATTTGTCATCAATGAATATGTGTCTGAGTTATGTACAGCTTTTCTCTCCCAGCTGTCTCTGCATACTGTTGTTGTTCAACACGGTGAATCTAGTTAGTAAAGCACAGGCAAATAAATAAATAAATAGATAGATAAATAGATAAATCAGATAAATCAGAACACTTTCTAGTTTTCACTGGTGATGCATTCCAAATGCATCAAAAAAATCTTTGAGCATTCCTTACCGCCCCCTCACATTAATTGCCCACCTTTAGGTTTGCAGTTATAATTGCATAACATTTATTTCTGTTGTGTTAGCCTCCACCCACATAAATAGTCCATTCCAATGACTTTTTATTAGCGAGATGAATTATCATGTACTTCTTTGCACAGAATCTAAGCTGCTACACAATCTCTCATTAAACCTTATGAAGTTTTTTTTTTTTTATCCTATCCATGCCTCATGCTGCCCTGATCTTTTTACAGGTCTTTGCCATATGAAAAAAGAAATAGTTCCCCATCCCAGGAAAGTCAGCTAGACTGATATTAAAGATGACTTGAGTTAGACGTAAATTCTGCAGTATACTATGTGTGGCTGCCTTTTGCTCCCTATGGATTTCATGTAATCTATATGAACTGCCCTTCCACGGGGTTGTTTCAAACAAAATTACACTTCTGAAGAATTTGGTCCTATACAGCCTTGGCCCGAAATGTCTTAAAGACTTAATTCATTCTTATTTTCCAACTCAGCATCTGTATACAGCTAACAAGAAAATGGCAGTTATTTCAGGGATATATTCCTTTACTTTCCATGGCTTCATCCGGTACAATTCACTGCTTCATTGGGATAGGCAGTATGACCCTAATTAAAAAGGATGGGAGTCATACCCTAAAACTATCTGTGTGCATGGTTAGGTTTTATGGGATCACCCAGACTACCTGCCTAAAAGGGGGCTGAGATTCTTTCCAGTCTGAATCAAAAAGTATTTTTATTTCTAAAAGCTTTCACATTTATTTTAAGCTATTATTTCTATTTCATATGTTGGCACAGTCTTTGTAAGCACATAAAATCTTAATATTTCCCTGTCCTACAGAACTGTGTATAGAGTGAATAGATGTGAATGATAGTGAAAGTCACTGGTAGAGTACATGAATATAAAACACACACACACACACACACACACACACACACACACACACACACACACACACACACACACATGCACACGCACATGCATGCACACACACACACACACACACACACACACACACACACACACACACACACACACACACACATGGCATGCACATGCACACGCACACACATGCACACATGTGCACACACACACATGCACACACGCACACACGCACACACGCGCGCATGCATGCACACGCACGCACACACACAGCATGCACATGCACACACACACGCACACACGCACACACACACCCACACACATACACACACACATACACACACACACGCACACACGCACACGCACACACACACACACACACACACACACACACACACACACACACACACACACACACACACACACACACACACTCTCTCTGTTGTTAATACTTGTTTAATGACCATATCTGCTATTATCTTCCAGATGTTATGTGACATAAGTTGTTAAAAAATAAATGAATATTTAGTGATAATACAACAGCAAATATAACTGTCATATACTTACTGTATGGTTTTTGCAGTCTGTTATGCCAGTATATTTCACTTGTGTATCTGAAGACCAGATGATATGAAGGAGAGAGTAACCTGAATTTTATGCTCCAAATGGGACTGATGGCATAAGTTCTGAATACATAATAAAAGATATGTGCATAGGATTCACTTTTTTCAAACAAAGTGGTCCAGTGATGTGCACTGACAGGCCCTCATGTAATTCATTAAAGCACACAATTCTTACTGTTGTGAGACAATACTTCTCAAATGTAAGCACAATGGACTAGTCAATCAGAAAACATTTATTAGTCTTTCAGTGAGCACCTGAGCCTTGCAGAATAGTATCCATTCAAAGAACTATCACCAGAAAACAAGCATTACATAGAGCAGTTCTTTATGTGTACATGGATTGTATTGTTAAACCTACATTTTGCAGTATTTGTTTGCCTAGCTTTTGAGATACTTGGCACTGCCCAGACTCCCACTACTACAGATCACAACAATTAATTCATTTCTCATTCTAGTTCTTGAAGAATTTGCTTTATTTAAAGGAACAAATGGGTGAAATTAAAATACATATTCTACATTGTACTTACAGGCTGTGTGAATCTTGTGATTGGACTTAGCCTTGCTCTGCTCGAGCTCGCTCTGCTCGGGCTCGCTCCGCGCTCCACCTTGCCCCCAAATCTCACCCACCCCCAGTACTGTTAAATTTATACTATCATAGCCAACCCCCCCTTCTCCCAATCAGCATCTCTTACTCCACCCCTTCTTTCCTCCCACTCAGCATCTCTCATCACCAAAGGACTTCCCCCCTTTTTCCTCATACTCAATATCTCTCACCACCAAAGGGTCCACCCACTCTGTCACCCTTTTTTTTTTCCTTCCTTCTTACCATATTCAGGTAACATCAATCCCTAAAATGACCAGAACTCTTAATACACAAGCATCTAAGCATACGCTATCAGTCTCTCTGCTGTCAATATTACCTATCCTTTATCTCTTCACCGCCTATGAAGGCCAATACTACCTCAGATTCCACTACCCAAATCATCAGACTATTACCCCCGACTTGTCAAATAAGACATCTTATTTAGCTATCCCCCACACATCTAATCTCACATCCCCTTTAAATTACCACCCAATTAAAACCTTAAACTCCAAACCCAATGGCAAGCACTATATAAATCTTATAAATAAAATTCTAAACCTCATAATTATACCACTACAACCTCATAGTAGATGGGGACATACATCCCAACCTTGGCCCTTCTTCACCTAGTGACACTAACTCTTACAATAACACTCTCACCATTACTCTACCACTTAACAGAACCACTAACTCTCTTCTGACCTTTCACCTAAACATTAGAAGCATAAACAATAAAGTACACAACCTACACGCCCTATTAGCAGTCCATTCCCCAGATATAATGTGTCTTACAGAAACCTGGCTAAAACCTACTACTGTTGATAATGAGATAGTACCACCAGGATATAACATTCACTGATTAGACCGCACTACTAAAAAGGGAGGAGGAATAGCAGTTCTTTACAAAAACAAAGTGTGAATAGGGATTCCATACAGCCACCCCCATTTAATAACGCTAAATCCTTATAGCTAAACTTCAAGTTAACCACAACAAATGCATAAATATTGTCTGTGTCTACATTCCCCCAGGTAACAATATAAGTACCCTAGAAGATATCCTTCAATGGTTATCCACTACCCACCCCCAAGAAACCATTGTTCTTGGTGACTTCAACACTGACTGGTCCACCTGCTCAGCTGAATACCCTGTCACCCATATAAATCTCTTCTGGTTCAGTCAAATAATAACCGCTCCTACTAGGATCAGCAAACCCAACAATAGAGAAAGTATTCTTGATTGCATTCTTATCAATAGTCATTCCCATTTCTATAAATCTGGAACCCTCCCCAATAAACTAAGTGATCACTCTCTAACTTACATTATCAAGCATAAGGGTGAGAACTCCCATCAGCCCACCTATAAAACAGTCAGAAATACCAAGAACTTTAATCCTGTAAATTTCCAGAATGAACTTAACTCAGTCAACTGGTCAATCCTAAAACATATAACACTGGAAGAGGCAGTAGCATATTTTAACACTAAATTCCTAAGCATCTTTGACTCTCATGCCCCATCACGTAATATTAAAACTAAAACAAATACAGCGCCATGGCTCACAAAGGAAACCAAATTAAAAATCAAACTTAAAAATATGGTCGGGGCCAACTGGCGAGCAACTAAAGCTCCTCTCGACCGACTGAAATACCGTCAGCTTAGGAATTATACAAAAAAATCCATTCAGCAAGACAAAAAAAAGCTACTACCAGAACCTGCAGCAAAAACACCAAAACAATCCCCAAATGTTCTGGGCAGGTATAAACCATCTTCTTCATCCAGGGCTATCTACCACTCCAACCCCAACAAACTACACTCAAAAACTCCCTGAGACTATCACTAGTGCCTTTAATAATTTCTTCACTGAAACAATCCAGTCGCTCGCTAATTAACTCACTCCAGTACACTCTAACTCCAGCATTAACACACCCACTGCTAACTCTACCACTAACACACCCACTACTCATCCCCCCTTTAACTTCCAACCTGTCTCTACCACTCTTATCTGATCACTAATCAAAAAATTGAAGCCCACCACCCTATCTGCTGACCTCCCAGCAGAGTTCTTAAACACTGATGCCATAGCATTCCCCATATCTGTCCTGAACAATAGGTCCTTAACAGTCGGTGCTATCCCCCCATCTGGAAAATATCCCATGTTATCCCACTCCACAAAGGTGGAAGTTCTACAGAATTATCCAGTTATAGACCCATCACCATTCTTTCACCACTGGTCAAAATAATGGAAAAGTGCGTCCACAAACAAATGATGCACAATCTCACTCAGAACCAAATATTGGCTGTCTCTCAGCATGGCTTTAGGCCACATCATAGCACCACCTCTGCTCTCTTTTCCTTCACCAATGCCATATAGCTAAACAGAAATAATAATATGCTATCATCAGCCCTCTTCTTAGACCACTCAAAAGCCTTTGATAGGGTCAACCACCAATTACTCATCTACTCTCTGAAATCTATTTCCCTGGACAACCATACTATACAGTGGTTCCAATCCTATCTGAGTGGTAGACAACAAGCAGTACTATGGCAGGGCAAACTATCCACCCTGTTACCTCTCACCCTTGGAGTTCCTCAGGGCACTATTTTAGGTCCTCTACTCTTTTTTAGCTTTATCAATAACCTACACACTGTCATCCCAGATGCAACCTGCATCCAATACACAGATGGCTCCACTCTGATCTGCTCAGCCTCCTCCCCAACAGCCCTGCAAACCTTAACCCAGAATACATTTAACACAGTTGAAAATTGACTCTCTAATCACCGTCTTCTGTTGAATCCCAACAAGACTAAACTGTTACTCTTTAGCCCACGTGTAGGTCCACCCACTTTCCTTTACTATAACATCAAACAATGGTACCTCTATTTCCCCAGATAGCCACACTAAGCTCTTAGGGGTAATAGTTGATAATAATCTCAAAATCGATCTGCATGTCAACAAAACTATCAAAACTGTCAATAAGAAGATCGGCTTATTATATAGAATTAAAACTCTTTCTAACCCCAATAACTAGGATCACAATCATCCGGTCTCATTTTCTCTCTACCCTTCTATATGCTTCCCCTATACTCTGTAACCTAAACAAATCAGAGCTTACCAAACTCTCTCACTGTTACCACCATATTGCCAGATTCGCCACCAGATCCACATATAGGACACATCACTGCCAAAACCTCAGTCTCCTAGGGTGGCTAGAACTGCCAAGCTTACTTCACTTCAGTCAGCTAATATTAGCACATAATATTCTCAACCAACCCAAAAACACCCCCGCACTTAAAAATATCATAAAACCATATAGTAACTCCAGACCATTACGCTCATCCAACAAGCTATTAGTCCAAACACACAAAGCTAATAACTCAGCTGGAGACTCCCTGTTTGCCAACTTTCTTGGCAAAGCTTGGAACTTACTTCCAGCAGACATTACCCTGGAACCCTCTCTAAGTCTCTTTAAAAAAGGCCTCAAACAGTATTATAAAATGCACTGACTCTGTCCATGTACCACCCCGGATTAATCTCCATAACAACTCCCTAACTTAACAGTACTATATTAGCTTCTTGCCCACAAATGCTTGCAGTGACATTCTTGTTCTGTACATTACTTTGTAAATAATAATTGTTGCTGTAATCCACCTGTTTAATATTTTATATTCTACTACACACTGTTAAAATTGTGAATCCCTCTTGAGGGACACACCTTACTTACTTTGTAATATTTGCTTGGTATGTATGTATATTTTTTATCTGTGCAACTGGAGCTCTTCTCCCCTGCTAAAATTGTGAATTTCTCTTGAATGCAAAACCTTACTGACTTTGTAATACCCTTGACATGTATGTATGTTTTTATCTGTATATTTGGAGCTTTTTTCCCCAGGTCTCCACTGAAAATGTACATGTATCCACTCGGACTATCCCAGTCAATAATGTAAAATAAAATAAATAAAAAAATAAACAAAGTAAATATATATTGTTTGCAGTAGCCCTACGTACAGGGGCAAAAATGGAAGCAGGTTCTCTTTTATATTTAGGAAAAGTAAATCCAGAGCAACTAGGACCAAAAAATACTGTTGCCATCAAGTATCATAATTTTATTCAATAATGTCAGTTCAGGCCTACTCAGTTCTCTTTGTATAGGTCCAATTATATTATGTGGCAGGCAGTTTGGGTTCTTGTTGCCATGCTAATAGTGGAGACACTAGGCAGCTGTTTGCAGCCACTATGGCAGAGATACATAGGAAAACTCCTAAGACAGAAAGCATTACAGTATGGCTCTGGTGTTATTTCATGGCATCCATTGTTGATATGGCTTCTTAGGACATTGGATCTGATTTCTGATGTCCTAGAGGGATCTTTACTACTTGGTTCCATGGTTTTGCCATAGTTCACTCCAAACTCCAAAATAACAAAATTTTATTTGCATTCTAATGCTGATAACATTCCACTACAGTTCATTCCATTTTTATAGTTATGAATATAATAGTAAGTAAAATTACATATTCTTTTTAGGAGGCCTAGGATCATGGCCACTCCCATGCAAACCAGAGTTGCATTATTACAAGCCATACAGAATGTGAGCTCTCTTCTTTGAATTAATAGTTGATGTACTTGGAACAGAAAACGGAGTCACAGAAAAGGCAGTCTAATTATCATACAACAATTATATTTTTTATTCCTTGTTTGCTTGGCAAGGTAGGGGAATGATCTTTACTGACCCATTTCAGCCACAGCCCAGGCAATCACAATGTGAACAATAGCAAAACAAAGCAATACCTTATTACTACATAACTGACATGCATTTAAGTTTACTGACTAACAACGTCATATTCTGCAAAGGGTTTAATGGTCATATTTGTCTAAATAACATTTATTTATTATTTATTTAGCAATTTGGCATCTAGGTAAGGACCTTCATCAGCCACAACCCCAGCAGTACATACATAAAGTACACAACTTAGTAAAATCACAGCAACAGTAACATTCAAGCATACAGTAAGGTTAGCATTACAAGCAGTGTAAGCTAAGATACGTCATCATATTCACTCAATAACATAATATATACAATATTTATAAAATCCAATGCACTGAAGGTTGGCATTAAGTCAAGGGTTATAGTTTTGTATAGAGAGTTACAATTTGTGTAAGCTATCCATTATCAAAACACAGATAGCTTCTACTCTAAAATGCTCTTTCAGTTTTGTTTTGAAGTTTTCTAGTGAAATCTGATAGTGTACCTCAGAAGGAAATTGGTCCCAGGTGGCAGGAATAACTTTAGAAAATGATTGTTCTGTTGTAGTGGTTTTGAAGCATTGAATGTGTAAGGAAAGGGTATCATCTAGGCTACCCTTGAATGAATAGGATGTTTCTTATATTTAAAGTTGAGACTTTAAGGGTGGGCAGTGACCAAGAAAGCACAGTTGTTTAAATAAACGTACCATAGCAGAGTATGCTTGAATGATCACTACTGCAGTAGCCTTAGCTATATGGGATATATCCTGTATAGGATATAATAGCCGGCCAGCCCAAACCATTAGTCAGTTCAAGCTGGGCTGACTAAAAAGACAGGTTTGGGTGCCAAGCCCTTCACATCTTTCCTGCCACCAAAGACAGCGTTCCTCTGCAGACTTTGAATGATCAAAGGTCAGCTTGTGCTGTTTCATTGCTGGGCAG
Source organism: Protopterus annectens (assembly GCF_019279795.1). Classification (NCBI taxonomy): domain Eukaryota; kingdom Metazoa; phylum Chordata; order Ceratodontiformes; family Protopteridae; genus Protopterus; species Protopterus annectens. Next base: position 358,452,199 of record NC_056729.1, on the reverse strand, counting down.
ATAAGTTTCCTTTGAGAAAAAAAAAAACTTCCGCACATTATTTTAATGTTTAAACTTACTTTCCTGTTAAAGAAAGTATATTTTAAGCTAGGAATATCTATTTTTATTGACTGCCAAGTGACTTTCCTATACACTTTTGTGTTTAATAGTTTAAAACTTGATTTAATAGTTGATTTAAACAGTACTGAATATTGTAAAAAGATAAAAGAACAGGAAGTGGACTCATTAGAAAATGGTTCGGGCAAATTACATAGAAAAAATGAAACTGTTGGAACAATACATGCAGAAAAATGTTTTGGAGGAGGAATGAGGTATAACAAAATGCAGGAACTGAACAATTTATGTAATGATGGATTGATTATACTGCATAGAAGAATATATGTGATATACAATGTTTATAAACGTGAACCTGTTAATATGGTTTGTTTCCTTTCATATAATGTAAGTCTGAATATGTCACAACTGACAGTTCAATTAAGGTGTTTTTTTTTTACATTGATTAAATATTCTAAAAACATTTTTCCATAAAGAAACTATGTTAAATTATTTTTGAGGCTGGAAAAGTGTATTATAGTGATTTTATACTATTTTTTTGAAATTTTACCAGCTTATGATGCTTAGATTCCTTGGGAAAGAAGCACCATTTTTGGCTTATCCATGGAACAAACTAGTGACCCATGGTTGTTTTTTTTCACAGAAAAGGCTAGCTGAACAGCTATCACCACCACAATAGGAATAAAAAAATGAGAAATAACTTGGAGAGAAAGTAAAGGAGGAGGAGGAGGAAAGATATATAAATGGAACAGGACCCATGGAAAACAGAGTTCACCTTGACAAGGAACTGCCTAGTACAGGCCAATAAATTTTACAAGATAATACTGAGAGGGGAAATGGTGGAATAGACAGAGTGAATAGAAATACAGACACGGCATCTGTTATTCCATGCAAAAGCGGCAATGAAGTTAAAGATGGAGAAGGAAGAAAGAAATGAACTAGGACGGAGATCAATAACCTACATTTGCAGTGAGCAATAAGGAAAAAAAATCTAAAAAGATGTTAAAACAAGTGATAAATGAGAAAGAAGTAATGAATCAGTGGTAGCATGGGGCAAATGCAGCAAAAAAGGGAAAATCATGAGGACTGAAAACAGAGGATTTGTAAAAAGGAAGATGAGGTCAGAGAATTAGTGAGGAAGCTACAAGAAATTCAGCGGAGAATATGGGGAAATACATACCAGGAGACATTAGAGATACGGGAAGCTGGAGTAAAATATGCACTGGATACTAATGCAGAACAGCTAAAACACTTGGGCTGGAAGGCAATAAACAGATAGTCGGGGAGTAATTAGTAAGGCACCTCGCAAGGAAATACAGCGCAAGAATAAGATTAAAAGTGACAGTGAGGGTAAAAAGATGGTGGGATATAACAGTAAAGGATAAAGAGTTCAGAGAAATTTTAGGGAATGCTTTCAAAATTATGATGAAAATGGGTCAGAACAGAAGACAGACTGGAAGTGGATGCAGTACTGAGAGGACCATCAGCTGCAGGAATTTCCAAAGGAGAGCCTAAACAAGGAAATCTTCATGAAAGAAGTCAAACAGGCAGCAGTTACTATTAGGAATAAGAAATCAAGGAAGTTGAATAGAAACACTAACTGAGGAATTCAGACGGATTCAAACAGCAGGCAATCACTCAAAACTATGAGGAGGGCAAAAATGGTTGTGATTCCAAAAGTAGGAGGCAAAAGGACAGAGGTGATAAGTTACAGATCAGTCCTCTTGATAAATGCTGACATCAGATTAGAGGCAAAGATTCCTGTGAGCAGTTTTAATTAGGTTCTCTCTGACTACTTTTTATCTCTGATTTTCACTGTTAGTAGGAAAAAAGAGATAACTTGTAGACAGGAAGATTTATGTTGATCTATATTTTGTTTTACCTGTGATTTTCACTGTTTGTTGTTAGAAATGGATAGATTTTAGACAGGCAAACTCTAGCTATCCCAAGGGGCCTAGTCAGCTATAAATTTACACAGACTGTAGACAGGAAAATCCAGAGGTTATCTAAAACAATCCTGTGTTGAGTTATAATTTATTATGCTTAGTAAGAGGCGATTTATTTTTATTTTCTTTTTTACTTCTGATTTCTATTATTATAACAAGGTGCAACTGTGAGTGATAGTGAAAGAAAAGATTTTTTGAGTAAATACCTACATGGAAAAAATGGCTCATTTTAAAAAATGTAAATGTGAAGAGCATCCAGGCCTAATTTTGGGGACACATGTATTTAAACGGTATGGTGTGTACTGTGAACAGGTGGAGGAGACCTTGGAGAGGTGGAGATATGCTCTAGAGAGAAGAGGAATGAAGGACAGCAGGACTAAGACAGAATATATGTGTGTGAATGACAGGGTGGATAGAGGAATGGTGAGGATGCAGGGAGTAGAGGTGGTGAAGGTGGATGAGTTTAAATACTTGGGATCAACAGTTCAGAGTAATGGTGAGTGTGGAAGAGAGGTGAATAAGAGACTACAGGCAGGATGGAGTGGGTGGAGAAGAGTGTTAGGAGTGATTTGTGACAGACGAGTACCAGTAAGAGTGAAAGGGAAGGTCTACAAGAGGGTAGTGAGACCAGCTATGTTACATGGGTTGAAGACAGTGGCATTGACAAAAAGGCAGGAGTCAGAGCTGGACGTGACAGAGTTGAAGATGTTAAGATTTGCACTGGGTGTGACGAAGGTGGACAAGATTAGGAATAAGTATATTAGAGGGTCAGCCCAGATTGGAAGGTTTGGAGACAAAGCCAGAGAGGCAAGATTACGTTGGTTTGGACATGTGCTGAGGAGGGATGCAGAGTATATTGGGAAAAGGATGCTAAGGATGAAGCTGCCGAGTAACAGGAAAAGAGGAAGGCCTAAGATAAGGTTTATGGATGTGGTGAGAGAGGACATGCAGGTGGGTGGTGTGACAGAGCAAGATGCAGAGGACAGGAAGAAGTGGAAACAGAGGATCTGCTGTGGTGACCCCTAACCGGAGCAGCCAAAAGAAGAAGAAGAAGAAGGTGTCTACTTGTCAAGAGAAGGAAAGAGAATTTTTGCAGCAGATATATTGCAAAATTTGACTAACACAAGAGTGGACTTTTGCCAAGTCAAAAATTTAACAGGTCACAGGGAGCAACATTTGTTGTATCTCTGATAGTTGTTAATGCTAAGAGCATTAGTAATATAGTTTATTATTATTATTCTTGGAAAATATGATGCATTCACACAAGATTGATGTTATTGTTTGTGAAACATGGTTAAAGAAAAATGACTAGAGACCAATCAGGAAATAAATGTTTTCACTTTAACAGTCAGACATTCAAACAAAAAAAATCTGGAGCATGTGTCATTGTATCATGACAGGGATTGAAGACAGTTAATTGAGACCTGTATTGATAACAATACTGTAGATTGTATAACTGTGACAAAAAGGAAAGCCCTGGAACATACAACAATTGTTGGATTGTATAGACTACCAAAGTCAAGTGCCGATGACCTAGAGGTATATATATATATATATATATATATATATATATATATATATATATATATATATATATATATATATATATACATATAACTTTGTCAAACAGTACTTTGGTTGACATCTATTCAATCAACACAATTTAACTGACTAAACAGATAGTCAACAGGTGTGCAAGATGAACAATCCTCAGGTAGGGGAATATACCCTACTCACTGATCTTGGAGTTGGAATATATAAACAATGCTTCCTTTGTGTTTTCTTTTTAAGTTGAACATGCTCCAAGATTAATTCTCAGTGCATGTGTACAGGGTGTCAACTTGTATAATGTCGGTCAATTTGTTTCAACATTATGCACACGGACACGCACACACACATATATATATATAGGTCTACTTTCATTAACTGAAAACTCATTTCACTGAATTAAAAAGTACTCATACCAAATCGCTGAAAGCTCAGATCACTGAAAACTCATTTCACTGAATCACATTTCACTGAATGTAAGTACTGCTGGGCAAATAAAATGTATATGCTCTTTTCCCCACTGTAGTGCGATCCTGGAGGTAGTATATACTGTTAGGTTGGGGTGTGGGGGGCACAGCCCCCCACCTATGTTTGGTTTTATATTGTTAGCTTTCAGTGAAATGAAATATAAAAGCTAAGTAGGTAGGGGGCTATGCCCTCCACACCCCCAATGTGGGGGCTGTGCCCCCCACACACCCCTAACTATATATATACTAACTCCAGCATCACACTACAGTGGGGAAAAGGGCATATATGTTTTATTTGCCCAACAGTATTTACATTCAGTGAAATGTGATTCAGTGAAATGAGTTTTAAGTGATCTGCGCTTTCAGCGCTTTCTTGAAGGTGAATTGAAATTCAGTGAAATTAGTTTTCAGTGAGTGAAAGTAGACCCATATATATGTGTGTGTGTGTGTGTGTGTGTGTGTGTGTATATATATATATATATATATATATATATATATATATATATATATATATATATGGGTCTGCTTTGTAATTTTGAAATACTGAAATCCCGAATTTCAGTATTCCAAACCAACAAACCTGAAAACCCAACTAAAACTCACAAACTCGAAAACACACAACCGCGAAATTCAAAATCCCGCACTCACGCTACACATACAGCACACATATAAACATACACAACCCCCCCCACAATCAAACAAACTAATCTAAACTACATATAAGCAGGGGGCAAGCCCCCCTGCACCCCCAACACCCCCTACTTATATATTCTAACTCCAAGATCGCAAAAACAGTAACACAAACGAAACTCACAGACACAACTTACAGTCCCTCAAGCGCACACAACAGTCACAACACACACTTACACACACTAAGCCCCTAACCAACATACTAGCACACACAAACTTATCAAAATAAAACCTAAACATCCACATTCCATACCACCGGAAGGCGAAATTTGAAATATCTGTACTTCGGTATTTTGAATTTCACGCTTCTGCCAGTTTCGTAAATGTGAGTGTTCGACTTTGTAAGCTGGAAATACTGAAATTCGGGATTTCACTATTTCGAAATTACAAAGTGGACCCATATATATGTCAACCTGTGTTCCCAGTTCTCTTATGACGCCTTCTGTGTTCAGTGGACTACCATCAATGTGTTAATTCATGGGAACTCGGTTTTTCCCAAAGGGGATGGCGACATATTTTTTGGCATTATGCTTAAGGTCATGGTTCTGATACCAGTCATTGGTCTCAGTGAGGCCTTTTTGTAGGATATCAACATCACTTGGAGAGTTAATTTTGGCTGCCAACTTGCAATCGTCTGCGAACTTTGTCAGCCGGAGTCCCTTCGTGTTGGCCTGGACTTCAGAGAAGTAGATACCAACAGCAGAGGACCCAGGACCGAATCCTGTGGGACTCCACTCGTGATTGGTCGACAGTCTGACTTGGAGTCAGCTACTTTCACACTGTGGGTTCTATCTGTGAGCCAGTTTGCAACCCACCTAGTGATATAAGGGTTGATGCCTAGCTTAGTGAGTTTTTCTATGATTCCTGAGTGGGGAATGTTATCAAAGACGTTGGCCAGATCAAGATAGGCTGTATGAACCACCTTTCCTTCATTCACAGCTCTGGTGACTGACTCATCGACTAGGTTGAGCAGGTATGATCTACCCTACACAAAACCTAATTGTGTGGGATCCAGAGTTTGGAGGTTTCCTATATCTTTTTTATTAGGTCCATGATGATGCGTTCCATAGCTTTGCATATCAGACTTGTCAGGCTAATGGGGCAATAGTACCCAGGGTCTGTAGTCACTCCTCCTTTGTGGAGAGGGATGACTGTAGCAGTGCGCCATTCAGTAGGGACAATGCCTGAGGTGAGGCTATGATTGAACAGGGCACACAGGTGAGGTGCCAGTTCACTCTGTAGTTCATGTAGAATACAGCCGGCGATATTGTCAGGTCCCATAGAAGCTGTATTCATGGCCTTGGATAGTGCTGTTTTAACCTGTGCAGCAGTAATACTGGGTGCCTGCCAATCTACTGGTACTGTGATTGGTCCTTTGGTGGGGGAGAGAGGGGTAAAGTTGGCACTGAATTTGTCGACCAATATATTGTCAATATCTGTTGGCTCAGTATAGGAGGTGTCATTTACATAACTATAGAAGGCCTCGTGGTTGTCTTTACTATCTGCTGCAATTCTGTTTTCATAGCTAGCTTTAGAGGATTTGATGAGGGATCTCAACTTTTTGTTGAGGCTGATAAGGGAGTTTTTCCAGTCTTGAGACTTCAGTTTATTTCTCATCATCTGTTGTAGAGTTTGTTTATGGCAGGGGACCACCAGATAAGCTTCCTTTTTTTGGAGGAGAGCGTCTTGGTTCTGTTGGGCATGGCGAGATCCATACATTTGTGTACGTGTTCGTACAGGGCATTAGTGTAGGATTCGGCAGTCATGCAGCTGTTCTCTGTGAAGTTGTCTACCTCTGTTTTTAGGAGCTCAAAGTTACCTTTGGAGAATTTTTTCATGGTGGTTACCTTTGCGGGGTGGGGTGGGTTGGGGTGGGAGGGATGTGGATTTCCAAGGTGATTCGTTTGTGGTCGGATCTGACCAGGGAGAAGTTGACTACTGGTACAGAGCAACGGTCATCCATGTTAGTAATGACAAGGTCAAGGATGTGGCTACCTCTAGTGGAGGTAAAAATGAGCTGGTCCAGGGCATTAGAATTAATGAATTCCAGGAAATGTTTCAGAAAACTGGCTATGTCATTGCATGAAGCTTGGCTAACTCTCTTCTAGAGTGTGTAAAATCTATTAATCAGCTACTGTTTAATTTACCCTGGCTTTCACCATGGTTTAACTCTAACCTACGGAACATGTTTATTATTGTTTGCTTATGTACTCTTTGTCTAAATTATAATTGTAACATGTTTTTAATGTTTCTGTTCACCTTAGAGTTTTCTCTCCGGGCCTCCGCTGAAAATGGACATGCATCCAGTCGGACTATCCTGGTCAACAAATGTAAAATAAATAAAATAAAATAAATAAATATTGGGCAAGTGTATTGGTACATGAGTAGTTTTCCCAGTTAATGGAGTGGAAGTTGATGTCACCCAGTATGAGAGTATTAGGTTGGACCCTAATATTCTCCAGGGTGCTCAGGAACATGGAGAGTGAGTCTTGGGTCTTGGTTGGGGACCTTTAGCAGGCTACGACCTGAATCGCTGTCTTACCCAATGTTAGATGCACCTGTAGTATCCCTGATGCATCATGTTGGACATATAAATAGATCCATTAAGACTGACTGGGAGTGCAGGGGATTGTCTCTGTGTGGAAGAAGAGTTATTTTTGTGTATGTAATGTGTATATGTGTGTGTGTGTGTGTGTGTGTGTGTGTGTGTGTGTGTGTGTGTGTGTGTGTGTGGGGGGTGTTTGTATGCATTGTATAACCTGTACAATGCTGGGAGTGTCACTGTTTTAATTGTGTGACTTTCCAAGACAATTAACTTTAATTTATATTGTCTAATGTGTCAGCTGTAATGACATGTGAGTCATTATAGTAACGCATATCTCTCTCACTCTGTATGAATACATATGTGATGCCCCACCACTGGCCCAGTAATCAAGGAG